>NC_060279.1:46012357-46253058 GCF_021613505.1 Equus quagga | reverse complement strand
TGTGTGCGTGCGTGTGTGTGCATGTGCGTTTGTGTGCGTGTCTGTGCATGTGTGTGCGTGTGTGTGCATGTGCGTGTGTGTGTGCGCGTGTGTGTGCGTGTGTGTGCGTGTGCGTGCGTGTGTGCGCGTGTGCGTGTGTCTGTGTGCGTGTTTGCGCGTGTGTTTGCACGTGTGTGTGCGCGCATGCGTGTGTGTGCGTGTTTGCACGTGTGTTTGCACGTGTGTGTGCGTGCGTGTGTGTGTGTGTGTGCACGTGTGTGTGCGTGCGTGTGTGTGCGTGTGTGAAGGTGAGGCCCAGCTCTGGGTGACGTAGCTGCCATCGCACTCTCCAGGGTTGACTCCAGGCGTCTGTTTTCTCCCAGCAGGTTGGCAGGGCAGGGGTGGATCTGGTGTCCTCTGTAAAGGGAGCCGGCTGCTCCGGGCCCTGCAGGAACTCTGAAGCCCGAGTCCACTCCAGTGCCAGGGCTCTGAACTCCTGCAGGCCTTGCTGCCTGGAAGCCATCGGTCTAACAGAGAATGGTGATCTTCCGTAAACCACCTACTAATTATTTCAGGCAAGTCTTAACTCCATAATTAGACCCAGCGCCCTCCAGGAAGTGGCAGAGACCTCAGCCTCTCCTCTTGGGTGCCCACCGCCTCCACCCAGTGCTGGCCCCGGGGAAGACGCTCAAGAAACCATTATGACTAAGGACAGAGTCTAATTCCTACATGCTCAGGGCAGCTCAAAAGACACAGTCCTGGCCACGGCCCATGGTCCTGCCTCTGAGCCGCGACATTGGGAAAGAAGGAGGAGGAGGGGCACAGGAGAAAGACTGCTCCCCAGGAGCATTCTACACTAGTGGTGCAGCTCTAGCAATTTTTATGGAACTGGGTTACCATGACTGATTATTAGGAATGTGACAAAAAGACATTAGAGGAAGCAGTGAGAGTACTGTAGACAGTCTGGTGCATGAGACACATCACTTTCCTGACTGATATCCTCCAGAGTCTTCCCCCGACAACACTAGAGAGTCTGAACTCCTCACTCTGGCCTACAACAGATGGCATTTCTGGTCACTCTTTCCTCCTCTCTCCCTCACTCACTGCACTCCAGCCTCACAGGCTTCTTCCTGATCCTCCATCAAACCAAGACAGGTCCCACCCCAGGGCCTTTGCACACGCTGCTGCAAGGCTTTGCTCCAGAACTTTGCATAGCTTGTTTTTCTTGTCATTCATGTTTTTGCTTGAATGACTCTTTCCCATAGACAGCTTTGCTGACCACCCAACTGAAACCTGAAGAACTGCCCATCCCCAGCCACCCTCGCCACAGCACTTGTCATATCTGGTCCTTTCTTGTTTTTCCACTCCTTTCTTTGTTTCCCTTCACTAAAATGTAAGCTCTGTGATAGGAGACATCTATTTGCTTTCCTCATGCTGGATCCCCAGCACCTGGCAATGATCCTGGCAGATCCCAGGCACCCCATACATGCTGGTTGAATGAGAATTAAAGCAGCCAAGCTTTACGGGAGCGTGTGAGACACAGCACTAAGAGCTTTATGTGTGTGGACTCAGTGAATCCTCACAACAAACCCGTGCGGGACACACTACAGCTACCTCCTGTTTACAGATGACAAAACTGAGGCACAGAGAGGCCCACAGCCCCATGACCAGCAAGAAGCGGACAGGGCTTTGAACCCACAGTCTGACTCCAGAGTCCGCGTTTTTAACCTTGACCCTGGCTGTGATGGAAACGTGCTGGGGACTCCAGCAGTCAGACAGTAGAGATGGAAGGCCCTCCACTGCCTGTTCCCCTGGAGTCAGCTCTGGATGAGGCCGGCACTGGATCTGCTGGCACTGCTGGCAGGTCTCAAGTGTTCTTCCCTCTCTTCAGGGCCCCTCCTAAGGATGGGCAGCACGCGGTTCCTCACATCTGGCCTGTGCTTTCTCTCCCCTCAGGCCTCCACCCTATGGGAGCGCACAGCTGCCCCGTCCTGCCCAGCCCTTTTTCACCTCCTCGGGGAGCATCCCCTTAGGTCCCCAGGTTAGGTCAGCTCTCTGAGACACGTCTTCCGTAAGGGCAGCCTGTGCTGCCCCAGCTCAGAGCCCCAGCTCGAAGCTGTCGCCCTCCCTTCAACAGTTATGTCATGTGCAGACTCTGCTGGCCTTCCTATGTGTATAGCACTAATCACGTTGGTTTTTTGTTTATTTTTATTACAATTATTTGTTTAATGTTTGCTTTTTCCATGGTTAAAAATTATCCCATCCTCAGTGGTTGCCAGGTGTTCCCAGGGCTGGGGGCGGGGGGGGTGAATAGGTGGAGCGCAGAGGGATTTTAAGGCCATGGAACTAGCCTGCGTGATACAGCAATGGTAGCTGCTTGTCGTGATGCATTCACCTAAACCCACAGAGAGGACAACACCAGAGGGAAGCCTAAGGTAAACCGTGGGCTTTGGTGCGGATGAGGGGTCGCTGTAGGTTCGTCGATCGGAATCAATGTACCACTCCAGTGGGAGGTTGATAGCAGGGAAGCTAGGCAGGAGTGCAAGCAGGGGGTAGATAGGAAAGCTTTGTATTTTCCCTTCAATTTTGCTATGAACCTACAACTGCTCTATAAAATAAAGTTTATTTTTAATGGTTAGGATGATAAATTTCATGTTATGTATGTCTCACCGCAATTTAAAGAATAATCCTGTGAAGGCAAGTCCTGTAACTCCCGAGAATCCCTCTCCCCTCCAGCCCTCTCCTCCCGGAGTGAGCCCTGGTTCACGGCGGAATGCTGTGATGTTTGCAGAAGAGCCGCAACAGCAGTATTCCCTGAATAAGATGAAAGGGCAGGCTTTCTCACAACCAAGGCAAGAGTGACCCTACGGTCGAGGGTTCTCGGTTGGGCCTCTTAAAGTTCATCGTTTTCCAGCTTAGGAGGGCTTAGTTCATCATTTTCTTAGTTTGGTTGACCCATCCCCATTCTTACTTAACCCCCTCTGTGTTTCACTGGTGGCCAGTGGGAGTGAAATTTCATTCAACATTTATAGAGATCATGTTAGCAAGGTGTACTGAATGATGCATACTCCTTACTCTAGGAATTCCAATTTTAGAAACTTAACCTAAAAAATAATTGAACATATATTCTAAGATGTATGTGCAAGTGTGTGCATAATGTTATTTTTTAAAATAGTGAAAAATCAGAAACAGCCTAAAGATCCAAGAATAGAGAATGTATTAAATAAATGACTCAGTAAATCCATCTAATGGAACACTCAGGGACCTCTTTTTTTTTTCAAATCAACTTTGTTGAGGTTTAATTTACACTCAATAACACATACCCATAGGTTCTATGAGTGTTAGCAAATGTATATACCCATATGACCTCTATCCTGATCAAGATACAGAACATTTCCATCACCTCAAAAAGTTCCTTGAAAAAGAAAACCAAATTTGGAGGACTAACATTTTCTGATTTCAAAACTTACTACAAGCCTATAATCCAAACAGTGTGGTACTGGCGTTCAGACAGACATAGAGACCAACGGAACATCATAAAGAGCCCAGAAATAAACTCTTGCGTGTATGGCCAAATTACTTTGACAAGGGTGCCAAGACCATTCTTTGGGGCAAGGACAGTCTTTTCAAAAATGGTGTTGGCTGAGTAGTATTCCATTGTGTACATATGCCACATCTTCTTTATCCATTCCTCCCTTGATGGGCTCCTAGGTTGCTTCCAAGTCTTGGCTATTGTGTGTAATGATGCAAAGAACATAGGGGTGCAAGCATCTTTATGTCTGTAAATCTGGCCATTTGTGACAACATGGATGGACTTGAGGGTATTATGCAGAGGGAAACCATTCAGAGGGAGAAAGTCAAATCTCATATGATCTCACTCATAAGTAGAAGATAAAAACAACGAAAAACAAACACATAGCAATGGAGATTGGATTGGTGGTTACCACAGGGGAAGGGGGGAGGGGGGAGGGCAAAAGGGGTGATTAGGCTCACATGTGAGGGGATGGACTATAATTAGTTTTTGGGTGGTGAACATGATGTAATCTGCACAGAATTCCAAATATATTATGATGCACATCCGAAAAAAATAAATAATTAAAAATAAATAAATAAATAAAATAGAATTATTCTCTCTTCCTGGTTAAAAAAAACATGGTGTTGGGAAAACAGGATATCAGTATGCAAAAGAATGAAGTTGGACCCTCAACTAATACCATATACAAAAATGAACTCTAAATGGATCAAAGACCTAAATGTAAAAGCTAAAACTATAAAAGTCTTAGAAGAAAACATAGAAGGAAAACTTTATAACATTGAGTTTGGCACTGATTTCTTGGATATGACACCAAAAGCTCAAGAAACAAAAGGAAAAAGTAGGTAAAATAGGTTTCATCAAAATTAAAAATTTTTGTGCATCTAAGGATGCTATCAATGGAATGAAAAGGTAGACCAGAGAATGGGAGAAAACATTTACAAATCATATATCTATAAGGGGCTGATACCCAGAATACATAAAGAACTTCTAAAACTCAATAACAAACTCCCTCCCCTGAAAAAAGATAAAAGACTTGAATGAACATTTCACCAAAGAAGTTATACAGATGGCCAATAAACACATGAAAAGATGCTTAACATCGCTTACCATCAGGGCAATGCAAATCAAAACCACAGAGAGGGCCGGCCCCGTGGCTGAGTGGTTCAGTTTGCGCGCTCCACTTCGGCGGCCCAGGGTTCAGATCCTGGGCGCGGACATGGCACCACTCATCAGGCCACGTTGAGGCAGCGTCTGACATGCCACAGCTAGAAGGACCACAACTAAAATATACACCTATGTACTGAGAGGATTTGGGGAGAAAAAGTAGGAAAATAAAACCCACAGTGAGATACCCTTTTACATATCCATTAGGATGGCTATTACAGAAAAAAAAAAGACAACAGAAAATAACAAGTGCTGGCCAGGATGTGGAGAAATTGAACCCTTGTACACTGCTGTCAGAAATGTAAAATGGTGCATTTGGAAAACAGTATGATGTTCCTCAAAAAATTAAACATCTAATTCTTTTAAGATCCAGCAAATCCACTTCTAAGTATATACCTCAAAGAACTGAAAGCAGACTCTCAAACAGATGTTTGTAAAACAATATCTATAACAGCATTACTCGCAATAGCCAAAAGGTGGATATAACACAAATGTGCATCGTTGAAAGAATGGATACACAAAATGTAGTACATACGCACAATGGAATACTATTCAGTCTTAAAAATGAGGAAATTCTAACACATGCTACAATGTTGATTAACCTTGAAACATTATGCTAAGTGAAAGAAAAGACGTTCCTTCATGATCTTGGCAGTTGGTCTCTCCCAATCTCTCAGTTCTAGGCAACCAGTAGTTTGTTCTCTGTCACTATAAATTAAATTTGCTTGTTTTAAAAATTTGACATAAAAAACCCCTGTGCATATATAATGTATACAGCTTGGTGAGTTTGGAGATAAGTATACATCTGTGAAACCATCACCACAATCTGTGCCATAAACCCATCCCTCACCTCCAAAAGATTCCTCCTACCCTCTTTCTTAGTTATTTTTTGTGATAAAATCTCTTAACATAGATTTACCTTCTTAATTGAATTTAAGTGTACAATACGATGTTTTTAACTAAGGCCGTATGGTGTACTGTAGATCTCGAGGACTTCTTCATCTTGTACGACTGAAACTTTGTACCCTTCGACTAATATCCCCCCCATTTCCTGCCCCCACTGCCCCACCCTCTGACAATCACCATCCTATTTTCTGCTTCTATGAGTCTTACTATTTTAGATTCCTCGTATAAGTGATGTCCTGTAGTATTTGTCCTTCTGTGTCTGGTTTATTGCACTCAGCATAATGTCCCCTAGATTCATCCATGTTGTTGCAAATGGCAGAATGTCCTTCCTTTTTAAGGCTGAATGATTTTCCGCTGTACGTATATACCACATTTTCTTTATCTATTTGTCTGCTAATGGAGATTCAGGTAGCTTCCACATCTCGGCTTCTGTGAATACTCCTGCAATGAATGTGGGGGTGCAGGATTTCATCTAAATGGAATCATCGGTACATACTCTTCTGTGTTTGGTTCCTTTCACTAAGTATAATGTTTCAAAGATTCATCCACGTTGTTGTGTATATTAGTAATTCATTGTTGTTTATTACTGAGTAGTATTCTATTGTATGTGTACACCTGTTAGTGCACATTTGGGTTGTTTCAAGTAAAGCTTCTATAAATATTTATTTTCAGGTCTTTCTGTGAACATATGTTTTCACTTCTCTTAGGTAAATACTTAGCTGTGAAATTTCTGGGTCAGGGGGTAAGTATATGTTAAACTATATAAGAAACCGCCAAACTGTTTTCCAAAGTGGTTGTACCATTTTGCGCTCCCACTAACAATGCGTGAGAGTTCCAGGTGCTCCATAACCTCGTCAACTCTCCAGACCGTGTGGAGTTCCAGGTGCTCCATAACCTCGTCAACTCTCAAGACTGTTGCTCTTTTTCATTCTAGCTGCTCTAATGAGTGCATAGCTATAGCTCATTGTGATTTTCATTTGCATTTTCCTGATGATGTACAGCATATCTTCATGTGCTTACTGGTCCTTTGAATATCTTCTTTTGTAAAGTTTCTTTTTTTAAATGTTGGTGGAGTCCTCACATGTAGCCTTTTCTTTTTTTAAAAAAAAAGATTGGCACCTGAGCCAATATCTGTTGCTAATCTTCTTTTTTTTTTTCTTCTCCTCCTTCCCAAAGCCCTCTAGTACATAGTTGTGTATTCTAGTTGTGAGTGCCTCTGGGTGTGCTATGTGGGACGCCACCTCAGCCCAGCTTGATGAGCAGTGCCATGTCTGCACCCAGGATCCGAATCAGCAAAACCAGGACCACCAAAGCAGAGGACATGAACTTAACCACTTGGCCATGGGCCTAGCCCCACTAGATGTCTATTTGTTTATGTGACACCACACTGTCTTGATGACTATAGCTTTATAATAAGTCTTGAATTCAGGTAGCGTATGTCCTTGAATGTTTTTCTTATTTTTCAAAATTATTTGGCTAAGTTCTTTGCATTTTCATACATATCTGAAAATCAGCTTGTCAAATTTATTTTTTTAAAAGCCTGCTAAGATTTTGATTAGGATTGCAATGAGTCTATAGATTTTTTGGGGGAGAATTGACGTCTTAATAACGAGCCTTTGATCCATGAATGTGGTTGTCCTTATTTATTTAAGTATACTTCAGCTTCTCTCAGAAATATTTTTAGTGTACAGACTGTGCACATATTTTATTAAATTTATACCTAAGTATTTCTTGTTTTTTTAATATTATGTAAGGGGTATTTATTTTTATTTCAATATCTCAGTGTTCACTACGAGTATATGGAAAAATAACTGATTTTTGTTTATTGATTTTGTATCCTACATCCTTACTAAAATTCACTTATTTCCTCCAGTAACTGCTTTTTAGGATTTTCTTGAGATTTCTTGGGATTTTCTATGTAGATGATCAGGTCATCTGTGAACAGAGAAGTTTTACTCCTTCCTTTCCAATCTGCATGACTTCTTTTCTTGCTTTATTTTCTTGGCTTGTTGAATAGGAGTATTAACATGACATTCTTGCCAAGAGTTCAGCCTTTCACCATTGTGTATGATGTTAACTCTAAGTTTTTAGTAAATGCTAGCTTTTATGAAAAAGAGGATGTTCCCTTGTATTCCTGGTTTGCTGAAAAACTTTGTGGTGAATGAGAGTTGAATATTTTATTGTTTTTTCCCATATATTGAGATGGTTTTCTCTTTTGTTCTGTTAATATGGTGAATTGCATTGACTGATTTTCAAATATTAAATCAGTCATGCATCCCTGGGGTAAACCACATTTGGTCTGTGCCAGCCATGGGAGAGTGGTCCTTAGATATAAGAGGGAAGTTGCTATTCAGATATGAGGAACACATTTAGCTGACAGCCATCAGCTGCAGCACCTTCAGGATCAGCCATAGCATCCGAGCCAAGGCCATACTCCTCCCAGGCAGCTCGTGGCCAATGACAGAGCATAGCATTGGTTCTGGGACCTGACCACTCCTGCCAAATGCAGGAGCGACCTTTCCTACAGAGCTCCCACGGGGCTATCAAGCCTTTCTTAGAGCTGCAGCACAGTCTGAGGCTCCGCTGCCCAATTCTACTTGCTCCTTCTTTCCTTTTACAGGTGTCAGATCTACATCACAGCTTGATAGCTTTCCCTGAACGACTGTGCTCCCACTCTTCATCTATCACAGATGTTACCGCAGAATAAACTTCTTGCAATCCTAATTCTGTCTCAGCATCTGCTTCCTGGGGGACCCAAACTGATGTAATGTCATAATGTATCATGCTTTTTATATATTGCTGAATTCAATTTGTTAATATTTTCTTAAGGATGCTTTCATCTATGTTCATGAGTGATATTGTTCTGTAGTTTTATCTTATAATGTATTTGTCTGGTTTTAGTATCAGAGTAACACCAGCCTCATTAACCGAATTGGGAAGTATTTCTGCTTTGCTGTACTGACAGACATGACAAGGACCATTTCATAAACATAAAACAGTCAATTTCATCAACTTCAAAATACCTGAAGCAAAAACTGACAGAAATGAAAGGAGAAAAATACAAATCCACAATTACAGTTGGAAATTTTAGCACTCCTTTCTCAATAATTGAGAGAATAAGTAGACAGAAAATCCGTAAAGATACATAACAGATACATAGCCAATTTAAAGAACACTCTCAACCAACTTAACTGGCTGACATTTATAGAACGTTACGACAAATATCTGAAGAATACACATTACATTTTTTAAAACATTTACCAAGATAGACCATATGATGGGCCATTAAAAAACTCAGTAAATTTAAATGATTGAATCACACAGTATCAGGAGTCTGACCACATAAAAGCAAATTAAAAATCATTAACAAATAAATATTTGGAAAATGCCAAAATATTTGGAAACTAAACAGCATACTTCTAAAGAACTTATGAATCAAATAAAAAATCACAAGGAAAAACATAAAATGTGTTTGTATTAAATTATGATGAAGACACAATATATTTAAATTTGTTTGATGCAGCTAGGGTATTGCCCAGGAGGAAATTTACACCTTTAAATGTTTATATTATAAGAGAAGAAAGGTTTAAAATCAACAAAACCAAGAGAGCCAGTCATTTGAAAAGGTAAATAAAACTGATAGATCTCTAGTGAGACTGATACAGAGAAAAGGTCGGAGGAGAGAGAGAGAGAGAAATATCTTACTACTATCAGGAATGACAGAGGAGACATCACGACAGAGTCTACGGAAATTAGAAGGACAGTAAGAGAATGTTATGAACAACTTTATGTCAATAAACTTAAAGGCATAGGTAAAATGGAAAAATTCCTTGGGAAACAAAAATCATGAAAAAGAAATAGAAAATCTGAGTAGCCGTTTGGTTTTTTTTTTTTTTGGTGGAAGATTGGCCCTGAGCTAACATCCATGCCCATCTTCCTCTATTGCATATGTGGGACGCCTGCCACAGCATGGCTTAATGAGCAGTGCATAGGTCCGTGCCCGGGATCCAAACCAGTGAACCCCAGGCCACGGAAGTGGAACACACGAACTTAACCACTACGTCATCAGGCCGGACCTGAGTAACCTTATATAGAAGAAATTGAATGTTTAAAACTTTCCCACAGAGAAAATTCCAGGCCCAGAAAGCTGTACTTGTGAATTTTATCAAATTTTTAAAGAAGAAATTATATCAATTCTATATAAACTTTTCCAGAAAATGGAAGATGAGATACTACTTCCCAACTCATTTTACCAGGCTGATTTAACTCTCACACCAAAACTTGACAAAGATATTACAAGAAAATAAAGTTGCAAACCAATATTCCTTACAAACTTAGGGAGACACTTAAAAGAATGGTATAACAGTATATTTATTTATATGACAGTTCATTCAGATTTCAGAACATTTTATAATTGTCATTTTATATGTGTATATATGTATGTATACACACGCATATATTTACACATACACATATATGTCTGTATATGTGTAGGGGGAGGACAGGAAGGGAAAGGAAAGGGAGAGAAGAAAAGAGAAAGAAACGGAAGGCTATATATCAAAATGTTCCCAGTGGAAAGTGAGATTCACAGTAACTTTTTGTTTTGCTTTTTGCTTATCTGATCTTTTTCCTAATTTATTTCTAAAATAACCATTGTATACTGTATGTACTCTTTAAAATTTTTAATAAAAAGGAGAAATAAAAGATACATTCTTTAAAAAAAACAAGCCAAGCATCAAGCTAGGTAGAGGCAGCGCCAGCTCCAGCCCTCGTGGTCAGTCCTGTCTCCATCTGAAGCGGTCACAGCCGCACGGGCCTCTCCGGGGGAGGAGGCAGCCCGCTCCACTCAGGACGACTGCCCCTTGGGGAGCTCAACAGTTGTTGACTTGACGTGCAGTTATTTAGGAACGCTCTCCGCGCCTTCCCATCCCTGAAAGACTTGCAGATGGAAAGAGTAGTCCAGACATGCTGTCCCTCTCCTGTCCAGCCTCTAATGCATCCACGCCTTCTCAGAACCACGGCAAGAACACCCCGACCAGAAGGGCACTTCCTGAGAAAGGCCTCTCCCTGCTCCTCACGCCCAGGGAGCTGCCCCTGCGTAGTGGGCGTGGTCTCTGCAGCGTTTCTTCTTCCCACCCTGGATCCTCACGTCTTCGGGAAATCCGCGCCCATTCCCTCTGGTTCAAGTGGGCTTTCAGTCTCAGTTCTCCCGATCGTCTAGTCACGGAATGGGGCCAGTGGCCACTGAGCCGCCAATCGAAGTCCTCCCCCGGGAGTTTTACCAAGCACACTGAGGGAGCTAAGTTCTCTGTTTCTCTTGGATCACAAGCTGTAAGAACATATCCATAGAGCTGCTGGCAATCAGGACCCTCATCGTGGGGGAAAAGCCTGGGAGAAGGAGACAAACAGAGGAAAGGCGGTGAGATGAAAGCTCAGTCACCGCAGCCGGTTCGTCTTTCTACTTGGACTGTTTTGAGCCATGTTTCTAGTACTTGCAAATGAAAGCATCCTAGTTGATAAGAGCCTCAGACCGCGCAGCTCCTTTTCCTTTAGAGCATGCAGTCAATCAGTGTTATGTGTTCATTTGGTTCCTTGTTTAATGTCTTTCTCCACCAATACGTGAGCCCATCCACACAAGGTCCATGTCTGTCTAGTTCACCACTGTTTACCCAGCACCTGACACAGTGCTTCTCTAGAGCTTAGTAAGATGCCAATAAATGGAGACAAAGGGAAGGAACGAATGCGTACCGGAGCCCAGTGGCTGAGCTGTCGAATCTTCTCTCTCTACAAACTTGTGCTCACCTGCTCGTGGGGACTTGGAGGGAGAGGCCTTCTGCTCCTCACTTGGCCCCGCCAGACAAGATGACTTTTGAGTTTCAAGAAAAAGTTCACACCCCAAACTGAGTCATCTCTCACCCCCGCGAACTCCCACCTGCATCCTCTCAGGAAGCTCCCCGAGCTTCACGCTCAGTGGGTCCCAGTAGCTTAACCTTCCAGAGTGTTATGAAACTGAGAGCAGGCTCATGAATGCTCCACTGCTACTGGCCCTGGCCTTCCGAATCGGATGTTAATGAAGCTGGTGAACCCTGACTCACATTTGTCCGTGTAGGGGTGGAGTTAAGGTGCAGGAAGACAAGAAATCGTTCAAGGCCAGTGGAACATGGTATTCCCTGCCCTTCCCTGGATTCCCAGGTTGAAGAGGACAGTTCAGGCCTCCTGGTCAACACTCAGACTCCGAGGAGGGGCTTTGGAAGTTGTGGCGGCAGTATCACCTAAGTGAGGATGACCTGGGCTTGTTAAAATGCACGTTTCTAGGCTCCACTCCAGACCTACTGAATGTCTTGGGTGTAAAGCCCCAGGAAATTTATTTATACAAGTGTCCCAGGTGATGCTGATGCAAGTAAGAGCTCAGAATCAGGTAGCCTTTGCTCTAAGCCCCTAGTCGCCCTGTTGGTGAGGGAGGGATTCCCACCCTAGGCTTATGGGCATGGCCAAACATGTGGCACCCAACCCCCAACCCTGGACACATGAGACCAACGACAGCTTGTTAGTCATGTATACTTGCACCCCAGGCCAAGAGGACGTCACATGCCGTGCAGGGCCACACAAGGGTTGCACTCAGAAAAAGAGTGAACTACCAGGACTGTGGGAGGCAAGCTTTGTAGTATCAAGAGGGTGGGGTGCCCCTTGGTTCCCGTGGGAGGATGTGATTGTTGTGTGAATAATTTCGTGGACTGGCAGGGAACTGAAACCCACTACTTAGAGATAAGCAGGATCTGTGCCTGGTCCCTTGATAGGAGGGTTGTTGAGCTGGGGACCCTATCCTTAGGAGCAGCATTAGAGAGGAACTCGCAGCTAGGCTATTGGAGGCCCTCCCAGTTTTACCAGATGTCAAGGCAGCATACAATATTGAGTCTTAATTTTAGGTATCTCACACCCTTTTGTCGCCTCCACAATAAACACAGCCTCCTTCAAGCTGCCTGGGTGTCTGTCTGCTTCAAAGTGGGGACGCCATAATTGCAGGTGTGGGTGAAAGACTAAACTCAAGACTATAGGCTGAGCCAGACCTACCCTGAGCTCTCAGCGTTAGCACAGAGAGCAAGCGGGAGGAGGAGCCCCCAGTTCCAGCAGCTTTCATCCCCCTGGAAAATCTAAAGGTAACCCTGAGTGGCACGCCCCACACCACTATCCAGGGAGCCCAGCCTCATGTTGAACATGACAGCTCTGACTATAAACCAGGCTGCACATGGCTCGTGGCCAGCCAGGGATGAAAGCCAGAGAGTTTTCACATGCCCCTCTCCCAAAAATAGGGAACAAATCTAGACCTTTTGCTCAAAAATACCAGCCCGAAAATGAACAGTATTCACAGAACACCAGCTGAGAGACCACCTGCACATGAAATAAACAGATAAACATTAAAGTCCCAGCAAGTTTGGTTCTTATGTCCATTTCTATTGGGACAATTTTTGCCTTTTTTTTCTTCTTCTCCCAGCAGGTCCACTGGCACTATCCCCCGACCCCTGTCAAATACGTGTATCTCACTTTTTGAGGAAACAAAAAATGCTTCCACTTTTCATATTCCTGATGCTCTAAATAAGATCTCTGTTGACATGGAGAATTTCCATTCACTTATTTATTTGACAAATGTTCATTGACTATTTACTGTGTGCTGGGTCTGGACTGGGAGCTTTTGGAAATCTAGAATGAGTAAGAAAAGAGGTGGACTCACACAGTAGAGGGCTATGGTGCAATTTTTAAAAATGAGGCAATTCTATACATACTTATATGAAAAGATCTTCAAGATAGATTGCTAATTTAAAAATATAACAAGCAGAATAGTATGGATTGTATTGCATCATTTGTGCTATGGAGAGAGAGGGAGGAGGGTAGAGGATGAACAAGGAGCAGGGACAGAGACAGACGACTGCTGTCACTTTTGCGTCACCTCTCTCTGGAAGAATGCGCAGCAAGTTGAAACAGCAGTCTGGTGGGGAGGATGAGGTCTGCAGGTTGAGGAGCCTTTTCATCATTCACTTTGTACTGATCTAAGTTTTTAAATTGCCCTTATGTGTTACCTACCTCTCCCTCCAAAAATGAAAAAAACGTTTTTAAAAAAGGAACAAAGGGCCGGCCCGGTGGCGCAGCGGTTAAGTGTGCACGTTCCACTTCCCGGCGGCCCGGGGTTCACCGGTTCGGATCCCAGGTGCCGACACGGCAACGCTTGGTACGTCATGCTGTGGTAGGCATCCCACGTATAAAGTAGAGGAAGATGGGCATGGATGTTAGCTCAGGGCCAGTCTTCCTCAGCAAAAAGAGGAGGACTGGCAGTAGTTAGCTCAGGGCTAATCTTCCTCAAAAAAAAAAAAAAACAAGGAACAAAAACGAGGAAACTCCAAATCAGGTAAAGGAGACAGACTAGTAATCACACAATTAGTAAGCAAGGTAGTAAATGCAATGAGAATATGTTGACATAGCTCTTTGGGTTCTTGAAGAAGGGCACCTAACATGTGGAGAAGTCAGGACAAACTTATCGAAGGGAGAGATATCTTGATCAACTCTTAAAAGATGAGTAGAACTGAGGGTCCCTGTCCTCCACATCATTTACTGTCAAAAAAGAAAAACTCCAGAGCCTCTCGAGAGGTTTCATAGGGCTATTGTGGCCTCTTGGGAAAGTTACAGCTGATGCCAGAAACTCAAAGCAGAAATGGCAAATCCCCGTATTCCGCAAGGATGCTTAGTTCTCGGGGAAAATAGCAGACCAGTTACTGAGCTGGCCCAGGCTGGGTGCAGTGAAAGTGAGCATTTGCAGAAATCATTTTTCGTTAACATCAAGGCCTTCCTGCCCACTCCGGGACTCCACCGCCATGCGAAGCTGGGTAAGGCCTCCCTGGCTTTGATTTCTCAGCGTTGTCTGTTAAGTACTTCATTTCTGCTGGGTGAGATGAAATGTCTAAATTCCACCTTTGCAGAGAACCACCCCGTCCACTCCCCTCCCCCATTCTTGAGCAACCTCTCAGAATGAGTGTTCCTTTCCAAGAGACAAGGTCTTTGCTGACTTCTCTCTTTAGAGAGCTCCATCAAAATCCTGCACTTGCCCAGTGTCCTTTCCTTGGCCAGCGGTAACCAAGGAAACAAGATACTATGGTAACGCAGGGAGGAGAGAAGGGAGGCAGCCAGAGCCCTTCCTCGCTCGCTCTCTCCTCTCTGCTGGAATCAAGGCAGTGACTAGAGCGGAGAGAACATCTGTTCTCAGTGTCCAGGGGGAGAGGACCAGGACACTCACATGGGTGGCTTAATGGCTGACGCCCAGAGTTTCCCATTCCCCAGCCTGAAGACTGGTACCCCAGGGGTCCCCAAAACTGTGTTCTTTGCCAGGCCCCAGGGCCCACTCTAGAACCTGTCAGATAATGCCCTAAATGCTAGACGTAAAGGATGCAGAGATGTTTATGCAAATAAGTAAGCACGATACAGATTGGGATCATGTATAAACAAAACCCTAAGCATGACTGAAGTTATGATGTATGACAAAACCACCAGGTGTTTGCACAATCCTCAGCAGTGTTGAATCCATCTCTTGTTTCGCCCTGTCTTTCTGCCTCCAGCTTTCTGCTTCTTCATTCCACCCCCTGACCATCTCTATGTCTGCTTCTCAGACGCCGTCCTCTGTATTTTCCTCTGTTTACCTGCCTCTCCCTCTGAGGGCTGCCTTCCTGCCTCTCTCTGTCTCCCTCTCTCCTCCCTCCTGCTGACCTGCAGTTTACCTGCCGCTCTCAGGATGGAGTGGCTTAAAGAGAAAGATTCCCTGTGCTCCGGGGCAGGCCCAGACCCTGCCAACTGCACTGCACGTAGAACACCGTCGTTCACGCCCTGTCGTCTCACCATGGACAGGCTATGATGTCGGGCACAGACGACCTGGGGGTGAGGCAAACGAGGCCTCAGCTTGAAGGAGGTCAAAATGTTACAGACTGTGGTGTGTGCGATGACGTCATAAATAACCCGACTGCAGTGTGAGGGGGAAACCTGCCTTTTTGTCTCCAACATTTTGCTTGTTGGATCTTTTTTTACAACCTTAAGAATTCTCATTAGAGTTTTGCAATCTTGTCTTGTGATTCTTACCTTAGATCCTCCCGAACAGGAGCCGCCTGGTCTAATTTCTCAGCACTGACTCTCTTCCTCAGAACTGTGGTCTCCGAGCTGCTTTGATCACACAGTCCTATAGGCCAAGACATTTTGAACAGACACCTGCCCCCCCGCCCCGATATAAGTGCACATGCTTATTTATGAAACACATACATGTACTACTATACTAATATTTGGTACATGATAAAATATACACAAAAATGGGAATTTAAAAGGAAGCGATAATATGTTATAATATCTTCTTCCCTTGCCTTAGTGGACTGTCTTGTGCGCCCCATGTTCGTCTGCTCAGTCCCTTTAAATGAATGAGGACCCTGCTACGTCCCTCAGGTCCGTAGGTGAGGGCTCCCGAGAACCGAGGGAGGATCGCCAGGAGGACCAGAGTGTGACAGGATTTCTTTGTTGGGGAGTGTATGCATTTCCCGGGGCTGCTATAGCGAAGTGCCACAGACAAGGTGGCTTGAACAAAGAAATGCATTGTCTCACAGTACTGGAGGCTGGAAGTCTGAGATCAAGATGTGGCCGAGGGTGGTTCCTTCTGAGGGCTGGGAGGGAGAATCTGCTCCCTGCCTCTCTCCTAGCTCCCGGTGGCTTGCTGGCAATCTTCGGCATCCATGGCTTGTAGGTGTATCACTTAAGCTCTGGCTTCATCTCCACATGGTGTTCTCTCTGAGCACGCACCTGTCTCTATTCCAAATTGTTCCTTTTTTTAAGGATGCAGTTATAATGGATTACGGCCCACCTTAATGACCTCATCTTAAGTTCAAGATCTTGACTTAATCATGCTATTTCCGAATAAGATCACTGTTATGGACTGAATTGTATCCCCCCAAAAATTCAGCTGATAAAGTTCCAACCCCCGATGTGACTGTATTTGGAGATAAGGCCTTTAAAGAGGGAATTAAGGTCAGATGAGATTATGACTAGCGGGGCCCTAATGTGACTGTGTCCTTACCAGAAGAGGAAGAGATGCCAGGAGTGCACACATACAGAGGAGAGAAGATGAGAGGAGACAAGGAGAAGGCAGCCACCTGCAAGCCCAGGAGGAGCCCCGGGAGAAGGGAACCCTGCTGACACCTGATCTTGGACTTCCAGCCTCCAGAGCTGTGAGTATGACAGTCTGCTGTTTGCCCTCCCCGTCGGTGGTATTTTGTGCTGTCAGGCCTAGCAGAACAATACAGTCATAGTGACAGGTTCTGGGGATCAGAACTTCAATATCTCTTGGGGGGACACAATTCAACCCATAGAAGGGGCTAATGGTGAATGGGATAACAGGCCAGGGCATTGAGACTGCACTGTGGGCAGGAAGCTTCTCCAGGATGGGCAGGTTGGGGGGCCGGGAGGAGCAAGAATGAGCGCCATTGCCAGGCAGCCTGCTCCCAGAGTCCGGGCTGGCCTCTCTCTGAGGGCTGAGATCCCCAGACCACAGGGCTACTCGCAGCGTGGGCTCTGGTCAGACACTGCTTCTGGAAGTTTCCATTCACAGAAGCAGTTTCACGTTGTCTTCTATTCTGAGGATCTCAAAATACTTTATAGCTGTTATTTCTGAAAGAAATTGCTGCTCTAGAAAACTTGAAATGTCTGCATTTGAAACAGCCCCATGGCCAGGATGCTCCTGGAAAAGCAAGGACACACCTTCCCAACTCTTGATTGAAAGGAAGCCAGATCATGGTGTTTGTTTCCTAAACAGGAATTGAACATTTGTCACTTGTACTATTTAATTATGACCCAAGAGGTTTGCTAACACTGCACATTCTGTCTGCAGTGCCTGTTTAAGTTTTTGTTTTAAAGAGACACAGTCACTATATAGTTACCAAAGAACAAGTGTTTAAACCTCAATAAATAACATTTTTAATAATAAGGTTCTGAAATGCCTACATCACATCTCCCTGCTCATTCTCTAAGAAAAATATTTTAATTATCTATTGACACATATTGCGCATAGATCAGCCATCTTTTTAAAAGATAAATGGGTTTATAGGCGAGTCGGGTTAATTAAAAGCCAGTGGAGTATTACAAGTGTATTTACTGGGGAATACTCACGGTAGGAGAGGAATGGTTCTTGCACAGTTGTCAGAATTCTGTGAATGTATTGTTTAATAACCACTTGGCACTTAATTATAGTGAGACAGTGAGAGCTTAAATCTAAACAGCGCACATTCTAGTTATCGCTTCTAAGTGGCTTCTCCTCAGTGACGTAGATTTTCCAAGGTAGACCACACCAAGGCAGGATCTGATGATCTGGGCAATTGCTGACCGGAAGCTTCCTAGGACCATGGGCCTGTCATGAGCCAGCGCCTGTTCTGATCTTGGACACCAAGAGGAAAAGCCCAGATCCAACTCCAGAGGTGAGGCCAATTCTGAGGAAAGTCTACGAGATGAAGTAAAAACTTATCACAGCACTCAAGGGCCTTCACCATCGAGCCCCTCCCAAGTTTTCTAGATGCACCATCCCCCAGCCCACTCATCTCTAACTCTAAAACCCAGTGTGTGCCTCACCAGCTCCGTTTGTCCCTCCACAGGGAATGCAACAGTGCGGAGAACAGCTGCTCTACCAGCTGGATTCCAGGAAGGAGGAATAACGAGCCCCCAGGCGACCTATGAGACAACACAGCCTGAGCAGGAAGTAAACCCTCGTTGTTTAAGTTATGGAGACTTGGGGAGTGTTTGTTGTTCCAACCTAACTGAGCCGATCCTGACTCATGCACTTCACCAATCCCAGAGCCTGGCATGGAGAAGATGCCACTCTCAGGTCTTATGGTTTGGACGGCATTCAATACATTCTAAGTTCTAGAAGTGACTGTAACTTGTCAAGGTCACAAAACAAAGTAATGATAGAGCCAAAACTAGAACCCAAGTCTCCCAGTCTTGGGCCTAATCCATTCATTTGACATCTATCTGGTGAGCCCCTGCTCTGAGCCAGCGCTTGGTTCTGGGAGTACAGTGGTGAGAAAACTAGATGGAGAGTCTGCTGACAGATTGCTCCGAGTTCAGACCAATGCTCTCTCTACCCCAATACCCGGCCCTCTCTCTTCCCCCGTAAACCACGCCCCCATCGTCCCCACCACACATCCAGATGCCTCCCTCTCTTCCCAAAAGCCTCCACTGACTGCCTCGACCATCGCTGACCCTCCTCTCTTTTCTGAGTTCCTTCTGCCACAGGCCCCAGCGCATGAACAAACAGAGGTTGGGTAAGTCTCCCAAAGGAATGGCCAGCCAGGAGTGAGGGTTCCATGGCCTAAAAGAGGAGGGACCCAGGGCTAATTAGGGTGCTGCTCCTCCACGATGCCCCACAAACCCCACTGAAGCTGGAGCTGCTTGGCTTGTGGAGGGCCCAGGGCACTGGACGGACTGCCTCCTTCTCACCCCAGATCAGAGTCTCTGGTTGGCCCCTCCAGCCACCCCACCTCCAACTAGATGCTAACATCCAGTTCCTCACCTCCAGGGAAAGAAAACAGAAAGTGCTGGAAGTGACAGGGCCCTAAACCACTCAGTTGGAAACAGAGTCATCGGGAGCCACAGGGAGAAGGCATGGCCAAGCAGCTGATTGCATTGCCCCTGGCAACCACACGTCCCAGCAGGTCGAGTCAATACTGCCGCGCTCACTGGGATGTGCTTTCCTGAAGCTCACAAAAGAAATCTATATCGTTCTCAGGAGCAACCAATCTTTCTGCAGGCAGAGCATGTCCTCTCCAGGCTGTGGGCTGCTTAAAGGGACACTGAAACCCAGCCCAAAAGGTGGCTAAGCCCCAGTCCCCAGACTGACGGCCTAAAGGGAATATGGCATTTCACCTGCATGCAGCCCCTCTCCTTCACTCCCACTGCCAACCCCTCTCAACCCCACCACTGCAATGGCCTCCGAGCTGAGATGTGATATTTGCTTTAGTCTCTCTCCTTTCCAGTGCAGCCTCATAACAGTAGCTAACTCATAACAGTAATTAACCTTACCATGTGCTAGATTGTCTAGAGGATACTTCACAAGTATTAACTCATTTCATCCTCAGAAAACCCAACCTAATGGGGTAGATATTATCAGTAGCCCCGTTTTTTTGGCTGAAGACTCTGAAGCACAGCGCAGCTACGTAGCTCATCGGAAGTCACACAGCCGGTCAGTGTGACAGTAGAAGCAGGCCCATGTTCTTCCCCACCATGCTATCCCACCCTCACAGAGAACACTTCCCACAGTTCCCTTGGTGAAAAGGCAAGGGCTTTGGACCCAGACTGATTAAGATCAAAATTTCAGTTCTAGCCCTTGCTAGCTCTGTGACTTCAACAAGCTACCTAGCCTCTTGGGTCCTCAATTTCCCATCTGTAATGTGAATATGAGGACAACAGAACCTATCTTATAGAGTAATTCCAAGGGTTCCGTTAGATGACCCATCACCCTTTCCACCCCTACTGCCCATCCTACTCGTGGCTCTACTAATACCAAATGAAGCTCACTTGCCCACATGTGCCTCTCATGTCTCCGCTCCCTCTGACTCGGGTATTCTCTAACCCCTCTTATCTGGCCAGCTCCTTCTCAACATCTATGGTCTCAGCTGAATGCTGCCTCATCTGAGAAGCCTTCCTAACTTTCCTATTCTGCACTCTGTCTCGTCAGTAATTTCCTAACCCTGTATCTCCCTGCCATGGTCCCCATCACACTCAACTTTCACTGTCCACGGCCATGTCTGTCTCTTCCACTGGGCTGTGAGCTCTGCAAGGGCCATGACAGTGAGCTTATCTCATCCAGAATCCACACTGGCTAGCAAGATGCCTGGAATAAGTCAGTAAATACTTGCTGCGCAAATGACTAAACGAAGATTTCTTCTTATTCATGCTTATATTCTTGCTTTCCATCCTAATAGGTGGAAAGTATCTTGAAGGTAACAGCCATCCCTAACTATTTCTTTCTGAATTCCCCACTGTGCATGGCACATACAAGCAGCGCTGGGACTAGGGTGAGGCAAGCGAGGGCCCCAGGGCACAAAATGTAAGGATGCACTGACTCAGCTTCGTGCAACTGTGGGGTGGGCTCAGAAGGCCCTCCATTAATGACATCTAATTTAAATTAGTGATGGCCCAAGAGTTGGGTGATGAATCTCCATCTCTGTCCTCAAGGAGTCCTCAGACTCATGAGGATTTATTTTTACCATCAAAGACTGACAGAGCCACACCTACCAGCTTCCTCTCTGGGCCACCCCCATTGTCTGACACAATGCTGTGGACCCACAAATGGGTCAGGCTGAGTGGAAAGGATGTTCATGAAGACCAAGGAAATGTGATGGGCAATCCATGATGGGTGGGTTGGAGTCAGACAATCAGGGAGGGAGACAAGAACCCTCCAGGCAGAGAACTGCATGAAGAAAGCCAGAAGAATGCCAAGTTCATCAAGGGCCCCATGGAAATTCATCTGATTGGAACTCAGCCTATATGCCAACAAGCACAGCCAAAGAGGTAATAACAACTGGCCTCCCCACCCACTCTTGCCTTTCATAAAGCCAGCAAAGTATTTCCTCAACCATTGTTTCATTTAACTCCTACAACAAAGGAATTATAATTACTCCCATCTTATTGATGAGGAAACTGAGGTTTAGCTGCCAAGTGGCTTGCTCAAGGCACACAGCTAGGGAGGCTGGGGAGGCAGCCTTGCTTGGCTGCTTTGGCCTTCCCCATCCCCACAGCCTGGTGGTAACATCCCTTGCCCAAGTGCCCTATGCCTAGCACCACATTACACCTCTTGTGGAGAGTTTCTGGGTCCAGAGTTTCTTGTGACCTGGATTTAGAGGCCCTTCAGTGAAAGGGGCAGTGAAGCATGTGGGGCTGCAATCCTTCTCTCAAGCAACTGGACAGAGGTCTGGCAGGAGCAGGAGGAAAGTGGCTGGTTCCCTTGCTCTGGCTTGTTGCCCAGCTCGGCGAATGGAATAAGGAAGGTCTCTGAGGCAGTGCTTTGGCTCAAGTGCAAACAGCAATTCAAAGGCTCTCTGGCAAACAATGCGGACAGCATGTCACTGCTCTCTGATGTGTCATCCAGACCTCGATCCATTCAGCCTAGGGAAGACTGTACCTGCTGCCTTTGTCAGTGTGGATGGAAGAACAAAGCAGGATGGATTAGCTAATCCCCTGCCGACCGTGAGATAGGAGGCTGAAATTCAGCTCCACGGACTGCTTGACTCCGGGGGTCAAGAAGTTAGCAGTGTCCAGAGCCAGCCCTGCAGGGCTCCCATTGCTGACAGCTGGCCGAATGGCTCACATGGGCTCGTGGGAGGTCACAGCAGTTGCGTTTCCATTTTAACCCCATTGTTTAGCCAAATGAAGCCAAGATGTTCCTGCTCCCCACCGGAGAAGTCAGCCCGGCTTCAATAATTTCTGAGTGCTGAAAGATAATTCAGAGATATTGGATATTTCACCACCTGGGGACTGCCCTTCGCTACCACAGCAATCAGTTACTGCCCACCTACCAGGGGCCATGTGGCGGCCCCGGGCCCCTCACGCCTTTACGATCAGACTCCAGCGTCTTGGAAAATATTGCTTGAATTTATTTATATAATCATGTTAGGAAGGCGGTGAGTTATTGTGAAGTCAGCATTCTTCCATCTTCCTTCCCACTAATCCTTTGTTTGAGCGGCTGCTCCAAGGACTCCGATTACTAATGCAATTACACGCTACCTGGTAAAGGGTAATCCAAAAAAAATTATACCCCTTCACATATTGTATTTTTTACCCTGAGCCACCCTTCTCCTAAAACCGTGTGCTGATATAAATCAATTAGCTACTGATTTTGTGACTACCTGTATTTAAGGACACATAGGCTTTTGATCCGCCCTCTCAAGTAGTTCGGTCATCTTAAAGGGACATGCTGCCTCTCATTTGGAGCACTAGCCCTTCAAAAATCTCTGTGTCAAAGCAAACACTCTGAACAGGCTGGGTTCTTCTAACAGAAGAGCACAAGCCTGCCACCAGTCTGGACAACATGTGTGTGTTGTATCCTGGTCTCGCTGAAACCGAAGGCTTCAGGCTGTGTCCTTGACATTCACGGGTTCCCAACATCACACCCTCGCCCTTCCATTCACCACAGAATAAATATGAAAATAAGTAAAATGGTGCTGCAGACTCTAGGAATATTCTTCTTGGAGTGGTTCAGGAGGCACGATATCGAACCCATGGAGAAGATTATGATCCTAGGACACCAATTGGTTCTACAATAAACAACACTGCAAAAACCACCTAAACACTATTTATTGGATTTCAAATTTATATCAACCTATAGACAAACCACGCAGCCTAAACTATGATCATAAAATATAAATGTTATCCAACTTAGTAATACAAAAGTAAAGATAGAGCACACCTGGAAGGGTGGAGAGGATTGTGAGGGAGTGGAGAAGCAAATAATATTGTCTATGATGAGTGAAAAAAGAAATGGAGGGCTTAGAATGTGACCAAAGTTGCATAGATGACCAGTGAGTGGAGGAAAATAGTGATTTAATTATATCTAGAGAAGAGAGGATGAAAAGGAGAGGTTGGTATAAGGAAGCCAAATCTTTTATCATGGGAGGAAGTCAGAAGACAGTGTCTAGAATTGATGAATCAAAAAATAGCTGTATAATTATATCATTTGACATATAAAAGAAACTTTCAGAAGAACTGAAAACAGAAACCGTTTAAGTGGTTGCTTCAATTGATTGTATGGTGTTAGAGGTCAAGAGAGTGACTAACTTTGGTGGGAGACCGTGGCTTCTCGGGTGCTGTCATGCTCCATTTCTTGATCCGGGTACTGGTTACAAGAGTGTTCACTCGTGAAAATCATCAGCCACATATTTAGGATATATGTGATTTTTCTAAGTAAGTATATTTCAATTAAGTTTCCTTAATAAACGTGGCTGCCTCTGGGGAGCAGGACTTAGAGAAATGAGGGGAGAGACAGGGCATTATTGTTTTTTGATGATCAGCCTAGTTGATGCTTTGATTATTTTTAGCTATGCCTGTATTACATAGATGAAAATTCTTTTTATACTGTTTCATGCTGAACCCTCAGGTGACTTCCCGTGTATAAAAAGTTCCATGGCCCCTAAAGCCAAAACTCCGAGTGTTTGATATAAGTTCCTGAGGGGTGGATATCAGCAGATTTGGGGAAGTGCTTTCTAAACATCAGAGCCACCAACAATTTTGGTAGCGAGTTCACTGTCATTGGAGATGCTCAAGTCAGAGAGATCAAGGAGCATTGCCCAGGTGGCCATGGACACAATTTGGTCATTGCTGAGACTCTGCAACTCTGAGACACATTCGGGGGGCTGCATACACTTTGCTCTGAAACATCTGCATTATTTTTTGTTGTTTTTTTTTTTTTTTTAACCTCTTTGGTCCGGAAAGAAAATTCAAAACATCAAGAATCCAATGGAAAAATACTCCTTACAAATTGAGACAAGAGCAGAACTGGAAGGAGGTGGGTGGAAGGAAACCCTTTCCTCCACACTGACTTTGAAGGGGAGCAGCCGATGGGGCAACCCTGGGAAAGAGAGGACACCAGTTGGACCAAGCCAAGTATGGATGCTTCACCACCTGGGGGCCGTCCTTTCCTACTACAACAACCAGTTACTGCCCGCCAAGCAGGAGCCATGCAGATGGCCGATGGCTTCCAAGGGCTTGGAATTTAGGATATCTTCTGCTCTGAGACCTCTCCACTAGGGGGTCAGCAAACTGTGGCCCACGGGCCAAAGCTGGCCCACTGCCTTTTTATACAGCCTGCAAACTAAGAGTGGTTTGACATTTTTACATGGTTGAAAAATATCAAAAGAAAAATAAAACACATGAAAATTAAATGAAATTTAAATTTCAGTGCCCATAAATAAAGTTTTCTTGGAACGCAACAAAGCTCATCATTTGCATATTGACTGTGGCTGCTTTCCCTACAACAGCAGGATTGAGAGGTTTCAACACACAGTTGAAAATATTTATACCTGGCTCTTTGCAGGAAATGTTTGCCAAGCCCTGCTCTTCACCATGTCTGTTATAAATAGAGTGGGTTCATCTAGCACCTTTCACTCCCAAAGAACTTGTCTCACTTTGCTATTGTTCTCTTATTTAACAAGCTGTAGAAGGAATTTGGAGTCCTAAATTGGAAGCAAACAATTTACAATCATAGAAAGTAAACAGGTCCTCATTTAGACTCTCCTCCCTCCTCGAACCTCTTGATCTTCCATCAGAGAAAACTAGAGTCCAGAGAAAGTGCCCCTACCCGACTAGGCGTTCAGGTCCTTGCCTTGGGGCTCCCGCTGTGTGTGGTCAGATTCCTCTCAAGCTCCCTCCCAGCAGGGGGCTCGGAAGGGGAGCTCAGGGGCTAGCAGTCAAGCACGAGAGCCTTGGCCCACCCTGCAGATAAGACAAAATGGTCCTATCTCAATTTGTCAGATTGCCAGTTTACTGAACTCACTGCAGTTTTGTTGAGGGGAAATTATAATTTGCCCCTCATCCTCCCGTGGTTTCTGAAAACTGGTGGGCTTTCCCTTAAGCCCACCAGTCTTCTCTGCTGTGGCAGAAGAATGCCCCTGTTCTGATTTCTGGTGGGAAAATGGCTAAGGAGAACCGTCCTGCCCGGATTACGCTGTGACTGGACAGCCTCTGGGACAGAGGCAGGAGCAGAACTCAGCGTCAACAGAATCCCCAGTTACTGGGTAAACCTGGGCACTGCCTGTCTGATGAACTGAGTTTTGGTGAGTCGACTCTTGCTAGCGTCCGAACAAAGCTCAACCCTGACGCTGGAGTTTGTACCCTACTCGTTTCAGGGATTCTCCGTGGCAAATTGAAGCCCAGGGGTGCAGCCAGGCCCCTGTGAAGGCCACGGTCCCTCAGCCAGTCCAGCCGGCCTGCCCGCACGCTCAGCTCACACTGTGTGCCTGGGCGCGGCTCCCAGGGTCCCAGGCTCTCCCAGGCTCAGCCTGGTGGTTGTCTTGGAGACTGAGAGCTCCAGGGAGAACAGAAGCAAGTCCAGCCTCCCCAGCCTTCCCTAGGGATGAAGGAAGGTTTCTTTGAATGGTGGGCCTTTTTACCCAGCAGCAGCTTTCTTTGTTTCACAAAGCACAGCGTTGGCCAGATAAACCCATCTTAGGGAAGTTGTTTGACAGCTGGACCCCACCCATCACCCCCATGCCCCACCTCCACCTCACCCCCGGGAGTAGTGTGCAGTAGGTGAGGAGCCCTGACCAGGGTACACCTGGGCCTCTGCCTGGTGATGACCCCTGGCGCTCTGCACACCTTCACTTGCCTGCCTCACCTGTTGTTAGATCAGTACCTGGCCTACAGAAGTAAACACCGTGCTGTTCCTGTTTCCTCCGGGGGGAAGCCCTGCCAGGTGTAAACGGGAGCTCTTGGCGAAAGGAAGAGCTGGATCCTCAGGCTTAAGGGACCCGGAGCCCTGAGGGGTGGTGATGATGAGCAGAGGGCTGGCGGGCAGGTAGTCCGGATGACTTATTACACCAGCTTCGGCAAGGGAGTAGAAAGGAAGAAGATAAAAAATCATAGCATCGATTTTTCCAGCACGTGAGACCAGCAATGTTATTTCCAGATCCATCCTTTCTGAAATTAAATTAAATAAAGTTTAGCTCTGTCTGTCAATTTGCTGGAAACCCTCTCCATCCGACAGTCCACGTGGTAGTGAGGGGCTCATGGGGGTGTCTCTTCCAGAGAAGCGTCATTCCATTAGGAGAAGCGAGGGCTTCGGATGACGGTCCAGAATTTTAAGAGCCTCTGAACCCAATGAGGCGTCAATTTGCAAGTGTGTTTTTCACAACCACTGTGTGGACGCTTTAACAAATGGGACTGTGGTGAGACAGTCCTCCAGGGTGAGTGTAGCAGCAGGACTCCATGCTCTTACTCAGATACACCGTCCCCAAGGCGGGGGAACCGTCGCCCTGGCTCAGAGACACACTTGTGAAAAATCAGAAGCATATTTTTCTTTTACATCAGTTATGAGATTTTTCTTTCCTTTAAAAACAATAAATGTGCCAGTGATTTCAAGTAAGAACACATAGTCCTGAGACTGCCTTAAGGAGAAGTGTTTTGCAAGCCCAAGTTCGCCCAGGTGAGGGGCTGGTAAAAGCCTCCAGCGGGCTGGGGGGGGCAGACGGGAGTGACAAGCGGCCTGTCAGTCATCCTGGCCAGCTGAACCAGCAGGTGGACTGGGGGAAATCACACAGTGAACAGGCTGGGGGTGGGGTGGGGTTAATGCAAACCGGTTCTCTACCCCTGGTCCACTGCGAGGAAGGCGCAGGAGTCGCCCCCACACTGCCTGGGCTTCCACTGGCCTCGAAGGTCCCTGATCACTGAGAGGCCAGGACCGGGGTTTCCAGGAAGAGGAGAGATGACCAAGAGGCCAGTCTTTCTTTGAAGTCACGGTCCGAGGACTTAAGCCATTCCCGGGCTCGGAGCTGTTCAGGAGTTTGGTCCTAGGTTTGGTGGGAGGTCCAGAGTGGCTTCAACAGGGCTAACAGCTGAATTCAGTCTTTCAAAACTTGGCTCCCACTTATTCTTCAAAGCCTGAAATAAGTGTCCCCACCTATGTGAAACCATCCTCAACCTTCTTGAGGCAGAATTAGCCAGTGTTCCCTCCTGGCCCCCAGACCATTTCACACACGCCTCAGTGAATACCATCAGCCGCAGTTCTGTAATTATGCGGGTGTCCATCAGCATCTCCAGCCACGCCCGGCGCAAAGGAGAGGCGCTCAGCAACTCCTGGCCACTTGCGTGAGGAAAGGGATCCCAGGAAAACCCTCCGGAGACGACAGCAAAGGTCTGTCAGAAACTCAGGCTTGAATTCACTATAATGTGGTGTGTAATTGGGGAAATTTTGGAAAAATCTTAAGGACCGTGTAGGTAAATCAAGGCACATCCATTCAGTAGACTATTATGCAGCCATTGGCAATGATATAGCAGACGTGTACTTATTGCTTTGAAAAGATGTTTGTGATATGTGATTAGGTGGGGAAAAAAGCAGGTTACAAAACAGCTTGCAAAGCGTGATCCCATTTTATTGGGAAAACACATTTGTATCTTGTGCACACACATGCATATCAATACACAAAGCACAAATGTTACATCAATGGCGGTGAGGCACCAGACCACAGAGGCTACGCTGAAGGATCAGATTTCAGAAGAACATTGACAAGATGATCTTCATGCGGAAGAAGGTGACTAAAATGGAGAAGGATCCAAAGCCACATCATTTGAATTAGGACTGAAAGAACTGAGTTTTCCTAATCAAGATAAAAAGACTCAGCCTCAGGCTGAAGGACGCAGAGCCAATGATAGCACTCACAGTGTGAGCTACACGCTCTCAGAGCACGGAGAGAGAGGTGGCCGATGCCGCGGGGAGAGGGTCACGGAGATGTCGTCAGCAAGGGGCCGTCCCACTGGCTCTAAGCTCTAAAGCTGAAGGCGGTGTTCCCCAGCCTTCAGCTGTTGGCCTGCCAACTTCACCATTTTGGCATTTCCTTGTACCACCTGTGTGATTATTTACTTAATTTTTTATTTTTCTTTTAAATTCCTTATTTTTCTTTTAAATTGTCTTGTTTTAAATAAATTTGTTTTGAAAGGTAACTGTGTCTCACTAATTATATGGAAAATCCAGAATTGCCCACCACAAATGAAAGGCAATCATAAAATGTATTTTTAACACTCCAAAGTTGTTAAATTCCAGTTAAATGTTGGTGGCTGAAAGCTCTGCACCTAAGAGCTGTTTCCTCTTTGTTATAAAGGACAGATTAACCAGTATTATAAAGGCCTTAAAGACATGCTCATCCCCCAGGAGCTCTGTCCTGGCCAGAGAAGCATGAGAGGCGACCAGCCTTCCCTCCCACCGAGGGGTCCGGTGTGATGGAACGAAGCATCCTTGCGGGCAGAGGAGAGCCGGAAGGCCTCTAGGAGCAGGGCAGAGCGTGGCAAAGAGGGGCCGGGGGCGGCAGGCTCACCAGAGGCTGTAGGGAGGGGCGGTGGTAGAGCTGCAGAGGCAGGCTGGCACCATTGGCACAGGTGTGCTCGGGAACGAGGCATACATGTCTCATTGTAATCTTGTTATGCCGTTTTGCTTGTTGTGCCATGTGAATACATTACCCATTCAAAACAAAGACATTCATGTATTTTTTAATTATCATGCACACACACACAGTCTCTTGGACAGCAATATTTGAAACAACCAAGCGGTCTAGACATGGTACAGAGCAAAGGCCTTGGAGCTGAGCTGGTTGGGGTCAGATCACAGCCCTTCCACTTATTAACAACGTGGTGTTGAGTAGGTGTCTTAACCTTCCCAAACCTCACTGTCCTGATCTGTATGAAGGGGATGTGAACAGTGCCTGCCCCCGGGATTATAGGACACACTAATCAGGTGATCAACGTAAAACCCTTTGCCCTTCACAGGTGTTCAGTGAATCGTCGGGTTGCTACTTCCACACCCGTCTCTGTGATCCTTTGCTTATCTTAAGAGCATCTCTATGTGCATCTTTCCCTATCTGTCTCTGTCACCCTCATTCCCTTCAGTTCTAAAATAAAACTGAAGCTTATTTTGTGTCATTTATTATGTGTAGTTAATAGACTGTTCTTTTCCCTGCTCTTAATTTTAATAAGCTAACAAGAAGAACGTTCCCATTTCTAGAAGCAAATAAACTGGCCACAGTAAATTGCTTTTTACTTCCTTGGGCTTCCAATTGATTTCAGGAGTGAGTCCGTGTGGGTCGGTGACCTTCTTCCCCAGCCCTGGTGCAGACTGTGGGCCTGTTTACGTGTGGGTACCAAGGAGAGGCATATGCACACACGCACATGCGCACGCACTCACACACAATGTGTACTGGCAAGAACAGGCCTTTCTCACCAAGCATCCTCCAAAGCACAATGGCGGGTGAAGAGCCCCGGAGAGATTGAAGTGCTTCTGTAGAGTTTCGTTTCTTTGAATATTGCTGCTGCAACTCTTTATAAAAATCAGTAAATCTCAGTTTAACTGCCGCTATTGATTGGGGAGGGCACAAACAGAGTTGCAGACGAGTTTCGGCCGTCTCCTGAAGTGTCCATTACAGACGGCGCTAAAGACATGATGTATTTGTTTTCGAGGCCGGCAGACACGTGCGCAGCTCCATCACCCTCCGCCCCTCCATCATCCAGGGCTGCTTTCTAAAGGCCGACAGAAGGTTCCTGCAGGACACTACTTCTTCACTCATTAACAGTGATCAGTAAACCCTGTGGTGTTCATTAAAATGTTTCTCTGCTGCTCAGCAACAACATTTTTTCCTTTGAAAGCCAACTTTAGCTGCTGTGAGGTCAAAGAAATATATAACAATTACGAAGAAGGTAATCTCCAGCACACTTTTTTACTTTGAGTACATCCTGGGGGCGGGCAAGCAGCTGTGATTTATTTCCGCTCAGCCCACGAGGCTCATTTGAATATTTACTGAGGTTGTGCTCAGCACTACTGGGGCCACGCAAATGTGCGGCAGAGTAAAGAGCCAAAAAGTGACAGCCCTCCACACAGAGGAGCCGGTGACTTCTGACCCCGCCTGGGTTTGCTTTTATGACTTTCATATCCTTGAAGTTATTTAAAAGAAGATGAAATATGACAGGTGCTGGGGTTGGCAAAAGCAGCAAGTTGATTGCATTCCGGCCTGCCAGTGGGAACCCCTCACAGAACGTCGTCAGCACATTTAAAAGTGTGCGGTTCCGTTGCTGTCCTCTGCACTTCCCCCCGACCTGCGAGCAAACCTGGCGCGTAGACAGGTGGAGCTGGACTTTTGTTTTCTGCCGGCCTGCCCGTTATGTACGTCTCCATCCCCCAATCTCAGTGCGTGGGGTTTAAGAGAGCCTGCCTCCTCCTCACTCCTCAGCATCCAGGGATAAGCATGTGGCCAAATCTAGCCAATCAGAGCACGTCTCCTGGCCAGAGTGCTTGCTTCAGGGATAGTCATGTGACTTCTCTGGGCCAATGAGAGCCTTCCCTGGGGCTTTTGAAGGACATCTGAGAAACAGGTTCTCTCCTTCCACTGTGGTTATAATCTAGCATGACGTAAGCCTGGATCCACCATGTGGGGAGAGCCTGCACCATGGGATAATCCAACATTAACAACAGCTGAGATCAGAGATGAAAACAGAACTTTGAGGAGGATGTTTGACACCTGGATACAGCCTTGCCTGGTGCTACTCTTGGAATTTTTAAACTGAGGCAATAAATTCCGTTGGATTAAGTCATATTGACTTGGGTCTGTGACACAATCAAAAGATGCCTGACCAATGGAGACGCCATCTTACCATAACCCGAAGAACATAAAGAATATTCCTGGCCTATAATCCTTTCCACACTAGCTCCTTAAAACGAAATTATACCCCGGAGTTTGCCACCCCCTTACTGCCTCTCCTGAGAGCAGTTCCTTAAAATATCACTTGCACATGAATCCTCGTCTCAGGATCCACTTCTTGGGACCCCGAACTAAGAATGTGAGGACCAAGTGAAATTATTTGTAGAAGGTATTTAACACAGTGCCTGATTCATAATATATGTTTGATAAATGTTGACTATTACTCTTATTCTTGTCAGTGTTTTTGCTATGTTGCTAGAAGAGCTTGAACCAGGAAACAGTTTCCTGACATCCAATCCTGTGCTCTTCCAGCTGTGCCGGTGTGTCCTAAAATGCCAAACGTGTATATCCACCACAGCTGATCCACGAAATGGCTTTAGTTGTTAGGCAGTGAAATCATTTTTAAAGTTATGTAGTATGGTAAGCGAGTGGTGTTTTCTGTTTATGGCTGTGGTCATAAAGTTTCTTTATAAAATAAATGTCTTTGGGTTCTAAAGGTGAGTCAATTTCTGAAGGAAGTAAAGGATATCCCATGCTTTATAAAGATATGGAAAAATACGCGGATTTGGTAAATTAACAGAAAACTCTGAGCCACCCCCGCTGCCCACCAGCCCACGTCTCCCATGCAAGGGCCTTTACAGTCACAGCTGAGAAACGAGCCGTGCGCCAGAGCTCTGCGCAGCTGTTGTCACTCACCTTGCCTGCTAAAGTGGGCTCTGCAGTCACTTGGGGGAGGGAGGGGGACGAACAACGGGCTGAAAAGAGGAATGTGGCATCGGTGGGAGCTAGAGAGAAACGTAATTTAGGTGCCTCAGCCCGAGAGGAAAATAAATAAGAACAAGGTAAGTGAAACCACAGCCTGGAATACTTTCCAGGTGGGATGGAGAGGCCTCAACACGAGGCTGGCCCCAAAGAATCTCACCGAATGAAGCTACTCATCCTTCCCACCTTTCCCCAGACCCACTCCTGTAGACACAGCGAGTGAAATCCAAGTTCTGGTTCTCCCATCAACTAACTAGCTGTGTGACCTGAAGCCAGTCACATAACCTTTCTGAGCTTCCATTACCCTATCTGTAAAATAGGGAGAGTAATCCTCACTCTCTAGCAGGCTGGCCAACAGCATAGATGAAGTTGTTTTCAGAGCCTTTTAGCACAAGTCAGGGCCCAGGATGGGCACCTTCAGACAGTCCACTTTCATCATTTCAGTCCTTACCAGGGCAGATGGCCCAGTATCGCCCACAGCTAACCAACAGATAGAGTCCAGGAGTCGACTGGCCTCTGCAGCCAGGGCCTGGAGCATCTCTTCCATATTTACCTGCATCTTTGGCTCAGCTTCAAGCTTCCCTCCAAGGAAACACGGCTGCTGTTGGTGCCCCACCCACATCCCCATCACTGGACCAGTTACAAACAATGTACACTGCACTTTGGGGCTGCTAAGAGCTCACAGCTGCCACCCTTCTCCAGAGACCTGCCCTTGGCTGATGGGAACTGCCTTGCCCAGAGTAGCCTGGGGCCTTCAGGCAGTGACTGGCACGGCACAGGGGTACTAAAGCCTGGTCACCTTGCCTCAAGACGATGAACTCTATGGGGCCATTCATGCTCAGGGAGCTTCTGAGGGATCTGGCTGAGGCTAGGTGTCAGCTGAAACCACATCTTTGCTTCCTCCCCTGCCCTGCCCTTCCCTCGTTCCTCCATCACAAGCTCCTTCTGAGCACACGCCCTCAATAGATCACCTGCATAAGAATTCCCATCCATCCCGGGCTCTGGATTTAGGGAAGGGGACCAAAGATACCCTTGTGCATTCCAGCAGAAGGAAGGATAGGCTGGCTCCTGCAGAAGCCACCCTTGGCTGACGTTTTTCCTAAATGAACATAGTCTGACAGAGGATGTTGAGAGAGGAAGGGCCTGGTTCACCCTGCCAGGTGTTGGTGAGAAGCCGACCCTCTGAGAGGACAGGACCCTGGACAGTTCCAGGAGTCTCAGCAGCGGTGAGAGCCCTTCTCCATGGGACTCTGGCCAGATCAAGACTCAACTACAGGGGCCGGCCCGGTGGCGCAGCGGTTATGTTCTCACATTCCGTTTCTTGGCAGCCCGGGGTTCACTGGTTCAGATCCCAAGTGCGGCCACGGCACTGCTTGGCAAAAGTCATGTGGTAGTAGAGGAAGAAGGGCATGGATGTGAGCTCAGGGCCAGTCTTCCTCAGCAAAAAGAGGAGGATTGACAGTAGTTAACTCAGGGCTAATCTTATTCAAAAAAAAAAAAAAAGACAGCTACAACTGTCTAGAGCATGTAGGAAAAGCCAAGCCCTTTGCCATGGCCATCAAGGCCTCGCATGACCCAACTCCAGACTCATTTCAGATCACTCTGACCCTGCTCACCATCCTCCAGCCACACTGGCCTTCCTACTGACCTTACAGGATGCCAAGTTTTTCCACCTCAGTGTATCTTCTGTCCAGTATCTCAGTATCTGTCCAGATATCTCAATGTATCTGGGAATTCTCTTCCATGCATAAGTTCTCATCGAGATTTAGCTTCAACGACCCTTCTCAGAGAAGCCTTCCCTGATTACCTAGTCATTCTTTGTCACATTTCTCTGTTTTATTTCTTTTATGGTAGTTATCATCTGAACTTAGCTTTATATTTATTTGTGTGCTTGTAAATCTACGTTGTACACCTACGTTGACATAGAACAATTGAAATCCCCAGTACCTAGAACAATATCAGGCATTTAGTGGGTGCTCAACGAAATTTTACAGATGGAAGAATGATTATGCCCAAGCTTCTTGGTCTCTGTCCAAGTGTCATATTCCCAGGAGAGAGAACCTGACTGGCTCAGCTTGTTCACATGTCCCACTCCTGAGACCAGTTAGGGTCATGTCATACAGACATGCCCACTGGAGGCTCCCCCTTGGGGACGGATCACCAGTCAAGCTGAGGAGTCCCCCAGCTGGGGCTTGCCATAACCAGGAGCCATGGCTCGAATTCACGGCTGCTGCCGTGCCACCACTGCTATGCCTCCTGTTGTAGCCGTGCTCCACGGGTGCTGGACCCTGCCTCTCTGGCTGGAATGTAATAATCCCTTTGGGTTTTGTGTGCTGGAACCTCAGCTCTGATCTCTGCAGCGGGGCCTCCCCTCAGTGTCATTAATTCTGCCCTCTCCAGTGAAAGGGGGAGCATTTAAACTCCCATCAGCTGACACTGACCAGCCGGACACTGATGCTTCTGCTTCCATTTCCTTCACAGTCACACTCACACACATCATTTCATCCCACCCTTAAAGCCTCCATGCGAGAACGAAAATGCATCCCCACTGGGGCACTCAGTGAGGATGGGATTTTTGCTCCCCTATGGCAGGAGTCTGCCCAAGATTGGAGCCAACACAGGTGAAAGCAGAGTGAGGTGATGGGGAGACAGGGTCTTGAGAGTGTCTGAGCCCCTGGTTCTCAAGCAATTCTACCTATAGACTAATTAGACGTATGGATATATATATATATATATATGCCAGTTTGAGTTCGGTCCCTGTCACTTTCAAATTGAAAAGCCCAGGTGATGAAGTCCCTGGCAGCCTGACATTCTGGAGCCCTCAGAATGTCAGCCCTCATTCCGAAGACACTCAGAATTTGAGAAAGAGTTTTTGATTCTGCCCCTTAAGTTCCAACTTGGGACCATTAAGTAGGTATGCCAAACACCAGAGTGGGACGGGCAGGCAAACTCCAGTGCAGGAGTATCTGGGCTCACATCCTGGTTCTTCCGATTATTAGCTGTGTGACCGTGAGACACTAACGCAGTCTCTCTGATTTCAGTTCCTGTGTCAATCAGGATATGGGAGGTTATACTATGATAACAAATAATCTCAGAATCACAGCGATTAAAAACAAAAAAGCTTATTTTGCACTCACGCTCCACGCCCATCACGGGCTATCTGGTGGTTCTGCTACACATCATCCTCACTTTGGGACCCAATTGACTGAGTACCCGACATACGGAGCATTCCAGTCTCTGTGACAACAGGAAAGGAACCAATCCCACGCTGGCTCTTACGGCTTCCACCTGGAAGAGATGCACGACACTTATGCTCACATTTTTTTTAATCAAAGTTGCTCACATGGCTGTACCTAATTTCAGAGTGGGCAGGGAAATGCAAACTCATCATATACTTAGGAAAAAATATCTGCTATATGGCTCCAATAACTACCACAGTGCCCTCCTATGCAATATGTGGATAATAATGGTACCTACGCTATAGGTTTGTTCTAAGAATTAAATGAGTTGATTCCCACCACACTTAACACAGTGTCCATCCATAGTAAGTACTCAATGAATGTTACCTATCACTGTTAACATGTGCCGCGCCCCCTGCCATGGAGTCTCACACATACCACGCAACCCTGTGTGAGAAGAGATGGCCTGCTGCTGCTGAGTGACCTGTCTCCCAGAGAACTAGGAAAAGTGTGTCCAGGTCACATCTTACTGCCAGACGGCAGCAGCAAGGGGCGCAAAGGCCAATTCGCAACTTGAATACAAGACACAGGACGGGTTTGTAATCACCCCACCACCAGCACTTACACTCTTCCAAGTCTAGGGTGAAGGAGTAGAGACGACTTGTACGTAAAAATGGGCAACTCTTTGGATTGACCACACCGTCTCTGCTTCTAACCCCCCACTGCAATATGGGGATAATGCCCAACCAACATTTCCTCACAACACAGGTATGATCAAAACTCATGGTGCACCTCAACAGGGACTTTTTTTTTTTTTGGTGAGGAAGATTCACCCTGAGCTAACATCTGTGCTAATCTTTCTCTATTTTCTATGTGGGACACTGCCACAGCATGGCTGACGACTGGTGTAGGTCCACACCTGGGATCCAAACCCATGAACCCGGACTGCTGAAGTGGAGTGTGCAGAACTTCAACCACCATGCCACAGGATCAGCCAACAGGAACGTTTTCATCATCTCCAACAAAATACTTCCTCATCTTGAGCATAATCGTAGAAGCATGTGATAAAGGAAATTTACTTTAAAAAATCCCCATGTGGAATGTTAAAATAAGATTATCTCTAGGAATTTACCCTAAGGTTATGTTACATGATACATGTTCAAAAATGTTCATCACAGGATCGTGTGTGCAGCAAAGAGCTGGGACGGCCATCAAGAGCTATGTAGTTAGCATGGTGGAAACATTGAAAAAAAAAAAAACTAGAATTACCTAAAGCAATCTACAGATTCAAGGCCATCCCAATCAGAATCCCAAGGACATTCTTTACAGAATTAGAACAAAGAATCCTAAAATTCATATGGGGCAACAAAAGACCCCGAATTTCTAAAGCAATCCTGAGAAAAAAGAACAAAACGGGAGGCATCACAGTCCCTGACTTCAAAACATACTACAAAGCTACAGTAATCAAAACAGCATGATACTGGTACAAAAACAGGTGCACAGATCAATGGAACAGAATTGAAAGCCCAGAAATAAAACCACACATCTATGGACAGCTTATCTTTGACAAAGGAGCTGAGGGCATACAATGGAGAAAAGAAAGTCTTTTCAACAAATGGTCCTGGGAAAACTGGAAAGCCACATGTAAAAGAATGAAAATTGACCATTCTTTTTCACCATTCACCAAAATAAACTCAAAATGGATCAAAGACCTAAAGGTGAGACCTGAAACCATAAGGCTTCTGGAAGAAAGCGTAGGCAGTACACTCTTTGACATCAGTATTAAAAGGATCTTTGTGGACACCATGCCTTCTCAGAGAAGGGAAAGAATAAACAAATGGGACTTCATCAGACTAAAGAGCTTCTTCAAGGCAAATGAAAACAGGATTGAAACAAAAAAAAACCCCACTAACTGGGAAAAAATATTTGCAAATCATATATCTGACAAAGGCTTAATATCCATAATATATAAAGAACTCTCGCAACTCAACAACAAAACATCAAACAACCCAATCAAAAAATGGGCAGGTGACATGAACAGACATTTCTCCAAAGAAGATATACTGATGGCCAATAGGCACATGAAAAGATGCTCATCATCGCTGATCATCAGGGAAATGCAGATCAAAACTACACTACGATATCACCTTACACCCGTCAGAATGACAAAAATATCTAAAACTAATAGTAACAAATGTTGGAGAGGTTGCGGAGAAAAAGGAACCCTCATACACTGCTGGTGGGAATGCAAACTGGTGCAGCCACTATGGAAAACAGTATGGAGATTCCTCAAAAAATTAAAAATAGAACTACCATACGATCCAGCCATCCCACTACTGGGTATTTATCCAAAGAGCTTGAAGTCAGCAATCCCAAAAGTCCTATGCACCCCAATGTTCATTGCAGCATTATTTACAATAGCCAAGACATGGAAGCAACCTAAGTGCCCAGCAACAGACGAATGGATAAAGAAGATGTGGTATATATATACAATGGAATACTACTCAGCTGTAAAACAGAACAAAATCATTCCATTTGCAATAACATGGATGGACCTTGAGGGAATTATGTTAAGTGAAATAAGCCAGCGAGAGAAGGATAATCTGTGTATGACTGTACTCATATGAGGAATTTAAAATTATGGACTAAGAACAGTTTAGTGGATACCAGGGGAAAGATGGGGTCGGGGGTGGGCACAAAGGGTGAAGTGGTGCACCTACAACATGACTGACAAACATTAATGTACAACTGAAATTTCACAAGATTGTAACCTACCATTAACTCAATAAAAAAAAACAAACTAGAATTAAATGGAAGAATTTAAGAGAATTAGAAATTAATAGCAGCCTTTAAAAGAATTAGAGTTAATAGTACATCCATTAAAATAGATCAAATAGCTCATATGTACTAATAAGTAGATTACACCAAAAATTGTTAAGTGAAAGGGCACGATGTGGAACTGTACCTGTGTTATGAGCCCATAAGCATGTGTGTTAAGAACGCATACATATGTAGGCTGGTAGAGACCAAAGGAAATTTTAAACAATTTTGCCCGGGAATCAGATTGTGCAGGGGTGGGCTTGTGTGGTTAGAGAAGGGAGAGAAGAGAGTGTACAGTTTTTTGTTTTTTTATCCCAGTAACATTGGATTATAACATTATATAGCTTTTGGGTGTACATTGTAATATATTTGGAATTCTGTGTAGATTACATCATGTTCACCACCCAAAAACTAATTATAGTCCATCCCCTCACATGTGAACCTAATCACCCCTTTTGCCCTCCCTCCTCCCCCGTTCCCCTGTGGTAACCACCAATCCAATCTCCATTGCTATGTGTTTGTTTGTCATTGTTTTTATCTTCTACTTATGAGTGAGATCATACGGTATTTGACTTTCTCTCTCTGACTTATTTCACTCAGCATAATACCCTCAAGGTCCATCCATGTTGTCACGAATGGCCGGATTTCATCATTTCTTATGGCTGAGTAGTATTCCATTGTGTATATATACCACATCTTCTTTATACATTCATTCCCTGATGGGCACCTAGGTTGCTTCCAAGTCTTGGCTGTTGTGAATAATGCTGCAGTGAACACAGAGGTGCATGTATCTTTATGCATTTGTGTTTTCAAGTTCTTCAGATAATTACCCAGCAGTGGAATAGCTGGATTATATGGTAGATCTATTCTTAATTTTCTGAGGATTCTCCATACTGCTTTCTATAGTGGCTGCACCAGTTTGCACTCTCACCAGCAGTGTACCAGGATTCCCTTCTCTCCACATCTCTCCAACACTTGTTTCTTGTCCTGTTAATTATAGCCATTCTGACCAGAGTGAGGTGATATCTCATTGTAGTTTTGATTTGCGTTTCCCTGATAGCTAATGATGTTGAGCATCTTTTCATATGCCTGTTGGTCATCCATATATCTTCTTTGAAGAAATCTCTGTTCAGATCTTTTGCCTATTTTTTAATTGGATTGTTGGGTTTTTTGTTGTTGAGATATATGAGTTCTTTGTATATTTTGGATATTAACCCCTTATCTGATATATGGCTTGCAAATATCTTCTCCCACTTGTTAGGTTGTCTTTTCATTTTGTTGATGATTTCCTTTTCTGTGCAGAAGCTTTTTAGTTTGATGTAGTCCCATTTGTTCCTTTTTTCTTTTGTTTCCTTTGTCCGGTCAGACATGGGACTTGAAAATATGCTCCTAAGACCTATGTCAAAGAGTGTCCTGCCTATGTTTTCTTCTAGAAGTTTCATGGTTTCAGGTCTTACATTCAAATCTTTAATCCACTTTAAGTTGATTTTTGTGCATGGTGCAAGGTAATGGTCTACTTTCATTCCTTTGCATGTGGCTGTCCAGTTTTCCCAAAACCATTTATTGAAGAGACTCTCCTTTCTCCATTGTATGCTCTTGGCTCCCTTGTCGAATATTAGCTGTCCATAAATGTGTGGGTTTGTTTCTGGGCTCTCGATTCTGTTCCATTGATCCATGTGTCTGTTTTTGAGCCAGTAGCATGCTGTTTTGGTTACTATGGCTTTGTAGTATAATTTGAAATCAGGGAGTGTGACACCTCCAGCTTTGTTTTTTTTTTTCTCAGGATTCCTTTGGCTAATCGGGGTCTTTTATTGTTCCATATAAATTTTAGGATTCTTTGTTGTATTTCTGTGAAAAATGTTGTTGGAACTTTGATAGGGATTGCATTGAATCTATAGATTGCTTTAGGAAGTATGGACATTTTAACGATGTTAATTCTTCCAATCCAAGAGCATGGAATATCTTTCCATTTCTTTGTGTCTTCTTCGATTTCTTTCAACAATGTTTTATAGTTTTCAGTGTACAGATCTTTCACCTCTTTGGTTAAGTTTATTCCTAGGTATTTTATTCTTTTTGTTGCCATTGTAAATGGGATTGTATTCTTAATTTCTCTTTCTGCTACTTCGTTGTGAGTGTATAGAAATGCAACAGATTTTTGTATGTTGATTTTGTATCCCGCAACTTGACTGTTATTATTCATTTATTATTTCTAAAAAATTTTTAATGGATTTTTTAGGGTTTTCTATATATAAAATCATGTTGTCTGCAACGAGTGACAGTTTCACTTCTTCTTTTCCAATATGGATCCCTTTTATTTCTTTTTCTTGACTGATTGCTCTAGCTGGGACTTCCAATACTATGTTAAATAAGAGTGGTGACAGTGGGCATCCTTGTCTGGTTCCTGTTCTTAGAGGGATAGCTTTCAGTTTTTCTCCATTGAGAATGATATTTGCTGTGGGTTTGTCATATATGGCCTTTATTATGTTGAGGTACTTTCCTTCTATACCCATTTTATTGAGAGTTTTTATCATAAATGGATGCTGTGTCTTGTCAAATTCTTTCTCTGCATCTATTGAGATGATCATGTGATTTTTATTCTTCATCTTGTTAATGTGGTGTATTATGTTGATAGATTTGTGGATGTTGAACCATCCCTGCATCCCTGGAATGAAACCCACTTGATCATGATGTTTGATCTTTTTAATGTACTGTTGTATTCGATTTGCTAGCATTTTTGTTGAGGATTTTTGCATTGATGTCCATCAGTGATATTGGCCTGTAGTTTTCTTGTTTTGTGTTGTCCTTATCTGGTTTTGGTATCAGGATAATGTTGGCTTTGTAGAATGAGTTAGGAAGCCTTCCCTCCTCTTCAATTTTTTGGAAGAGTTTGAGAAGGATAGCTATTAAGTCTTCTTTGAATGTTTGGTAGAATTCACCAGGGAATCCATCTAGTCCTGGACTTTTATTTTTTGGGAGGTTTTTGATTGCTGTTTCCATCTCCTTACTGGTGATCTGTCTATTCAAATTTTCTACTTCTTCTTGGTCCAGTTTCGGAAAGTTGTATGTTTCTAAGAATTTATCCATTTCTTCTAGATTTTCCAATTTGTTGGCGTATAGCTTTTCATAGTATTCTCTTATTATCTTTTGTATTTCCGAGGTGTCCGTTGTAATTTCTCCTCCTTCATTTCTGATTTTATTTATTTGAGCCTTCTCTCTTTTTTTCTTGGTGAGTCTAGCTAAGAGTTTGTCAATTTGGTTTATCTTTTCAAAGAACCAGCTCTTCATTTCATTTATTTTTCTATTTTTTTTTTTTAGTCTCTACTTCATTTATTTCTGCTCTGATTTTTATTATTTCCTTCCTTCTGCAGATTTTGGGTTTTGTTCTTCTTTTTCCAGTACCTTTAGATGCACTGTTAGATTGTTTATTTGGGTTTTTTCTTCCTTGTTGAGGTAGACCTGAATTGCTGTAAACTTCCCTCATAGAACCACTTTTGCTGTATCCCATAGATTTTGGCATGTCATGTTTTCATTTTCATTTGTCTCCAGGAATTTTTTGATTTCTCCTTTGATTTCTTCATTGACCCAACCATTGTTCAGTACTATTTTGTTTAATCTCCACATTTTTGTGGCTTTTCTGGTTTTCTTCCTGTAGTTGATTTCTAGTTTCATACCTTTGTGGTCAGAAAAGATGCATGGTATTATTTCAATCTTCTTAAATTTATTTAGACTTGTTTTGTGGCCTAATATGTGATCAGTCCTGGAGAATGTTCCATGTGGAATTTGAAAAAAATGTATATTCTGTAGCTTTTGGATGGAATGTTCTATATATCCACTAAGTCCATCTGGTCAAATGTGTCATTTAAGGTCAGTGTTTCCTTATTGATCTTCTCTTTGGATGATCTATCCATTGGTGTAAGTGGAGTGTTAAAGTTCCCCACTATTATTGTGCTACTGTCTATTCTCCTTTTATGTCTGTTAATAATTGCTTTATATATTTAGGTGCTCCAATGTTGGGTGCGTAGATATTTACAAGTGTTATATCTTCTTGTTGGATTGTTCCCTTTATCATTATGTAGTGCCCTTCTTTGTCTCTTGTTACAGTTTTTGTTTTAAAGTCTATTTTGTCTGATATAAGTATTGCTACCCCAGCTTTCTTTTCTTTGCCATTTGCATGGAATATCTTTTTCCATCCTTTTACTTTCAGTTTGTGAGTGTCTTTAGGTCTGAAGTGTGTCTCCTGTATGCAGCATATATAAGGGTCCTGTTTTTTTATCCAATTGGCCACCCTATGCCTTTTGATTGGAGCATTTAGTCCATTGGCATTTAAAGTAGCTATTGATAAATATGTATTTATTGCCATTTTGTTACTTTTTTTCTGAATGTTTTAGTAGTTCTTCTTTGTTCCTTTCTTTTTCTCTTGTTTCTCTTCCCTTGTGGTTTGATGGCTTTCTTTAGAAATATGTTTGATTTCTTTTGTCTTATTATAGGTTTCTGATTTGTAATTACCATGAGGATCCTATATAATATTCTATGTATATAACGGTCTATATTGAGTTGATAGACTCTTTAGCTTGACCTCTTTCTAAAAGCTCTACTTTTTCTCTCCCCTCCTGCCACATTTTATGTTTTTGAAATCATATCTAATTTCTTGTTTTGTGTGTGTCCATTCATTACCCTCTTATCACTGAAATAGGTAATTTTAGTACTTTTGTCTTTTAACCTTCATATTATCTTCACAGGTGGTTGATCTGCTACCTTTACTATATTTTTGCCTTTCCCAGTGATTTTATTGCCTGGTTTTTTTTTGATAATTTTTTAATCCCTATTTGTGGTCATCGCTTTCCCACTTAAATAAGTCCTTTCAGCATTTCTTGTAGAACTGGTTTCTTGGTGATAAACTCCTTTAATTTTTGCTTGTGTGGGAAGCTCTTTATCTCGCCTTCCATTCTGAATGACAACCGTGATGGATAGACTATTCGTGGCTATAGATTTTTTCCTTTTAGCACTTTAAATATGTCATGCCATTCTCTTCTTGCCTGTAGGGTTTCAACTAAGAAGTCCTCTGATAGCCTTATGGGCTTTCCTTTGTATGTCACTTGTTGCCTTTCTCTTGCTACTTTTAGGATTCCCTCTTTTTCTTTAATTTTGGACATTTTAATTATAATGTGTCTTGCAGTGGACCTCTTTGGGCTTATTTTGTTTGGAGCTCTCTGTTCTTCCTGTACTTGGATGTCTGTTTCCTTCCTTAGCTTAGGAAAAGTTTCAGCTATTATTTCTTCAAATAAACTTTCTGCCCCTTTGTCTCTCTCTTCCCCTTCTGGAACACCTATAATATGAATGTTAGTGTGCTGGATATTGTCCCAGAGTTCCCTTAGACAGTTCTCATTCTGTCTAATTCTTTTTTCTGTTCAGCTTGGGTGATTTCCTCTAGTCTTTCGTCTAGCTCACTGATCTTTTCTTCAGTATCCTCTACTCTGCTATTGAGTCCCTCTAGTGAATTTTTCATTTCCAGTATTGTATTCTTCATTTCTGATTGGTTCTTTTTTATTTTTCCAGTTATTTGTTGATAAGCTCACTTTGTTCATCCAGTCTTTTCTCAATATCTGTGAGCATCCTTATGAGTTTTTGTTTGAACTCTTTGTCAGGTCGGTCACTTATTTCTGTTTCATTTATTCCTTTTTCTGGGGTTTTGTCCTGTTCCCTTGCTTGGAGTGTATTCCTTTGTTTCCTCATTATGCCTCTTTCTCAGTGCTTGTATCTATGTATTAGGTGAGTTGGTTATGTCTCCTGATCTTGGAGAAGTGGCCTTATGTAAGAGATGCCTTTTGAGGCCCAGCAGTGTGCTTCCATCTCATCACTAGTCCATAAGAACCAGAAGTGACCCCTTTGTGGGCTAGTTGTGTCCTTCTGCTGTGGCAGAGTTGCTCCCACTGCGGGTACCCAGGGAGTCCAGCCTTTCCTTCCCTGGCTAGCTGTTTGGAAATCCGGTTTGGGGAGCCTCAGCACCTTTGGCTACAAGGTCTAAGAGCACACTCCTATTGAAGTTTTCCTGTTAATTGGGTAGGTACCCAGTGTAGCTGGTTGCTAGGCTCAGGGGTTTACAGTTGCCATAGGCCTCAGGCCTACAAGCTGTTGTCAGTTCTCTCAGGAGTGCAGCTGAGTGGGGCTGGCCCTAGACATGGGAGAACTCAATTGTTTCAGGCTTTGGAAGCTGTGGCTGATCCTTTTTATGGGTATTTGTGAAGCACAGGTCTTCTGCTACTGATAAGCCACACCCCCCCCACAGGACCACACACACCTGTCAACACACAACACCTGTCCATGCACACTTCCCAAACCCCTGGAGCATACCCCAAAGCCCCACTGCAGAGGCCCCCACCTCTCCACCAATGGCCCCCACAGTTCACCTGGTCCTCACACAGGCCCTGCCCCACAGAGGCAGACACTCTCGCCTGCCTGTAGAGGATCAAGGCATCCAGTCAATGCAGGTGGACAAGTAGCCTGAGGGCTTGATGTTGGGTGGGGCTGGTCCCTAGGGTGGGCCGCCTGCCCTGGCTAAACTGAATTAAATCTGCACTGTGTAGGCGTGGCAGATCCCTGGGCTAACAGACCATGGGAAGAATTTCAATGGCATCTACCAGGTTCTGTGTCATCACGCCTGGACTAGGTCACAACAATGGCTACCATCAATGTCTCACTCTCCACAGAGGTCCCTCCTCTCACCGAGATGCCCCCAGAGCCCACCAGGTGAGTCTCTTTTCACCAAAGGACAGTCAGCCTTCTCTCTGGTGATTTTAGGTTGCTGAGACAGATGAGTTTGTGCATGGGCCCTTTAAGTCCCAGGTCTTTTTGGCTTTCATCAGATAGCTTTTCTGGGGGTATCCTCGCTGCAGTTAATAGCCAGCGAGCGAAGCCAGATAGTAAGACCCTCGTCTCAGTTGTGCTGAGTCTGAAGGATGCTTATAGCAGTATGGGTCCCGCTCCAGACCTCACTCCTCCAGGGAGGGCTGCGTACCTTAGGGTGGCTCCCACCTGGCCAGCTGAGAAACTCCGCTGTTCCTGAAGGTGGCTTTTTTTCTCTCCAGAAGGAATTTCTGCCTCTCCCACCTTAGTCAGGACTGTCCCTTGTTGTCGGGATTCTTTTTTATCCATTTTTCAGTTTTCTATCCAGTGTAATTTTTCCAAAAATAGTTGTAACCTCATTGTGTTCATGGGAGGAGATGAGTTCAGAGTCTGCTTATGCCGCCATCTTGGTGAGATCTCTAGCCAAGAGGTGTACAGTTTTCATGATTGACCTTCTTATGCCATCTAAATTTTTATCATATGTATGTGTTACATTTATATTTAGAATTTATTGAAAAATTTTGAGGAAGAATAATAATTTGACCACACAGTAGCAGCAATTAACACCTCTGGAGAGTCTGGGCAACATTTATTGGAGTCAGGGAACGGTAAGTCTTAAGCATCTTCCCGGGATGGGGATGGGGGTATGCCTGGCCAGGCGACCCCCCAACCCTGCTGAGGCTGGCTTCACCTGTGGTGTGAAGCCTCCAGCGACAAGGGGCAGCCAGAGGTTGTGTGCATGGGCACGTGAGGCCGTCTATGGGAGCTGCTGCACTACGGGGCCTAGCGGGGCCTGAGCAGCTCTGCTGGGGATCTAAGAGGCAGGGAGCGGCAGATGCCTGGGCTCCATGGGGACCCAGCAGCGCCGAGGGTTGGGATAGGGCCATCATAGGTCTCATCACCACAAGTGCCCCCACTTGGGGGACGTTTCTGACTGGCCACCTGGCAGGAACGTTTTAAGGACTGAATGAGGCCATGCACGTGAATGCAGACTGGAAAGGATGTAGGTGGATACTGACTCATCAGCCCATGTTTACAGGCGAGGAGAAGGAGGCAGGCAGGAAAACGTACCCAGTTCTCACAGCTCCTGAGGGAGGGAGCCAGGATTCAAAGCGAGGCTGTCTGGCCCCAAGCCTGGACTGAGGCCGTCGATTCGCTGCCTTTATAGGATGCCCTACAAAGTGCGGCCCCTGCAGCAGGGACCTCAGTGTCTGCCTCATTCGCTGCGGTGTCCCCAGTGCTGCATGAAACAGTTGACAGTAAATGAAGGATCAAGCTGCCCACTGACCTCCCCTGCTGGGCCTCCAGTTTCTTGGGGAACCTCCTGCAGGGACAGTGGGCAGCCTGCTCTCGGAGCCTGGAGCTGGGAGAACCCAAACTTGTGCTTTCTGCATCCTGGGAAGTGATGGGCTCCATTCCCTGATTCCTTCCAGCTGGCTTGGCAGAGGCCAGCAGAGACCTTCCTCCCACCCGGAGGAAGCCCTGCTCTTTGCCTCAGACCCCCAGGGTACAGCCCATCTTCCCCAGGCCCTCCTCAGCCCTTTGGGCCGACTTCTCAGGGCTGTGCCACAGGCAGGGTGGTGCAGTGGAGAGTCCGGGAGTCAGGGGGCCTGGCTTCTTGTCCTGGCCTTGCTAACATAATTCTTAAAGAAACACGTTCTCTGGCTTTGTGACCTGGAAAAAGTCACATAGGTGCTTTATGACTCAGTTTCCCCATCTGTAAAACAAGTCCTTCTCAGCTTGCCCTAACCTACAGCTTTGCTGCCAGGCACCTGTACATTTTCACAGGTTTCGTAGATGCCGTGATGCGCTCCCCAATTCCCTCTTTCGAGACCAAGGCACTCCTGCCCTCAGCTGCCGGGAGCGTAGGCGACTGACAGCTCAGAGCGGAGTCCCTCTCCAGGAACTGCCCTCAGCTGACTTAAGCTGCTTTTCCCAAGGTTATGCCCTCCCCCGGGACAGCCCCCACAAATTCCTGTCCTCGTGAGGGAACAGAGGCTGGTCCCTATCTCTCCGTTCAGGACATCCTGAAGGCCATCCCAGCTGCAGAGCTCCCGAGGGAGCGGCTGAGAACTTCGCTGTGACTGCCTTGCCGCCAGCCTCCCTTGGCGGCTCGCAGCCCTCGTCCTTCGCGAATGTCAAGCCTGCGGGCTCTTCTCAGCAAGCTTCTACCTGCAAATTTCTCTCTCAGAGTCTGTTTCACAGGGAACCTGACCGAAGACATAGGCGAAACCACTTTTTCAAAATTAAAGTTTATTGATTAAAAAACAGTATTAGCACATTATAAAATATTTGGCGGGAATAAAAACAAAAAGAGAGAACTACATACGGTGAGCTGCTCCCACGGCGTACCGCAGGCTCAACCACGTGCCACTCAGTGTGGAGGATGAGCGCTCACAGGGCAGTCTACTGGTTCTCCCAGTCTTTTTGCCCATACATGTATTTTTCATAAAATTATAATCAAATTTATATGTACCATTTTCATCCTGCCATTTTTTGCTCAGCATATTATGAGTATTATCTATGTGATTCAAGTATTTTGAAACATTTTTAGTCATGGCATAGTAAGCCATTGAGCAGTGGGTTCTTGTTAGAGCCTGTTTCCCTAATGGCATACATTTAGCCTGAGTCCGGATTTCACATTATAAATTATACCGTGATGAACATATTAGGGACATAGCTTTTTCCATATTTAAAATTACTTCTTGGAGTAAATCTCCAGAAATAGAATGATTATGTGTAAACCCATAAACGCACATTTAAAACTGTTTTTACAACGGATGGACCCCTGGACGTAAAATCAGGACAGCTGAGTTAGTCCAGGTTCCTGCTTTTGAGCTTTGTGATCTTGGACAACTTACACAACCTCTCTGGGCCCGTTACCGGGGGTGGAAGGTGTGGTGCAAGAGAGGGAAGAGGCGAGGGCTCCGGTATGAGCTCCTCTAAGTCAGCTCTGTGCTGGGCCTCTGCTTCTCAGAGCGGCCTTCCGAGTGACAGAGGAGCCAGCGCCCCAAGAGTCTCGCCCACTGGCGCGTGAGAGGGAGGGTTTGCCCCTCGGACATGGGCTGTGATGGGTCCTCCTCTCTCCTTTCAAGCCGTCAGCGGGTTATGGCTGGATTAGTAGTGTTATGAGTTGAGTCAAACAAGGCTGTCCTTCCCCCGGGACTTCCAATAGCGGAAGTCAGATGAACGCATAATCCTCTTCCACATGCAGCAACTTTATTAAAAACTGTCTTCGTATCAAGAGAGGAGCAGAGCGCGGGGGCGGAGGGCTGAGGCAAGGGCCGTGGGCTGGCAGGGGCCCCGAGGTCCAGAGCAGGACGCCTGAAGCTGCTTGGGCATCGGGTGTTTGTCATTGCCTAAAAAGCGATTTTTAAAAAGGTGAACATTCAGGGAAAGCTTCAGTGTCCTCCGTCATCCCCCCGAATCTGTCTGCTGCCTCCAGAGAAGCGGTCAAGGAGGTGGGTTTGGAGAGAAGGTGGTCAGAGAGACTCTACCCGTGAGGTTCCAATGCTTTTAAGCTATTAATTTGATGTGTTCTTCTGGACATGCTTTATCTTTTACCAGAATACAAATATAAATAGATGATACACATAAATATACTTTTCCACAAAAAAAAGTATAACGTTCTATATTAACTTCTTGGCATAAATGAGATCCTACTTATATATTATTTAGTGATTTGCCACTATCCTTGTTGACATATGGCGATCTCGGTCAGTCCTTGAAACTGCTTGGTAGTATTCCATCATTTGAATACAGCATATTTTATTTAGCTTTTCCCATATTCTTGGACACTGCCGTTGTCCACTGCCCTTTGCTAATAAATGTCATGGTGCAAAGAGCATCCTGGAGCCGGCATCCATGTGCACACAGGCCGCGCATCTGCGCACTGAGCTTAGAGCAGTGGAGGCGTTGGGTTCTAAGCCCAGGCACCTCCCCAGGCCTCTGGGGGTCAGGAGCAAACCTAACAGCTATGGTTGCAAGCTCATGGTCTACAGTTTCCAGCCATGCAGCCAACCTCCTGCATACAAGCAGGGAGAGCAAATGACTCCACTTTACGGTTGGGGTCCAGAGAGGGAAGGTGATTCCCCAGGTTTCTAAAGCCTGTAAGAGACGAAGAGCAGACACATGAGAAGGTGGTGTAGTCAGAGGAGGTCGGGGAGGAGCTGGGACGGGAACCCACTTGCTAGCTGAGCAGGGGCAGGGCGAGAGGGACTACCTCCTCCCCAGAGATGTCCTGGCCTCAGCACCTGCGTTGTCTAAACACACTCAGAACCCCGACAGAAGGAACTCCAACGAGCCCTGGCTAATTGCTATCATCTAAATGAAGTGATTCATACTCCTTTGCCCTTGTATAATTAGCTGATAAATTACAAATGAGCAATTGTCTCTCAAGAGGCAGCAGGAATGAGAGGAACTATCACACACGGACCCTGATTTTCCTTTGGGACCATGGCAAAATCATGACTCCCTTTGGAATTTCAAGCAATTTTTTTCCTTTATTGTTACAAGGCTATTTTTCACTTTGGCAAATCAGGACTTCTGAAATCACCAAGCCAAGCACTTGCTCCCCCACTACCTCTCCCATCAGGGAAGAGCTCTTTTATGACACGCATCCAGCTTGCGACGTGATCTTCAGTAGCCCTCCTACAAGGAAAAGACAAGAAAATGCAATGGGAATATGAGCAGCGCTCTTGAAAAGCAGCCCTTGTCCTGGCCTGTGACGTCCGTGCAATGCCAGCAGTTCCTGTCCCAGAGGCAAATGGTTGTTTCAACCTCTCATCGTGGGAATTGTTTAGCTGGACTCGAGGCATAGCCTCCTGAAGAATCCCCCATTCTGAGGAACAACCTCCCCAGTTTTGAACAAGTGCCCCAGAAGATGCTAAGTTTGGAGCCATTCGGCTAAGAGAACAAACATTTGTTTTCATTAGGCGAAAACAACAGTTCTCCGTGACAGCGAGGGGGCGGAGGCCTAGGTGTGTGACCCATCGCACACATCTGAGCGCTCTGGGCTATCACTCTCCTCCCACAGAGAACCTCCTAGTGTCTTCTCCAACCTCTCAGGAGCATTATCACCCCATCCCAGAAATCTTAGGGCACTGCTTTCTCCTGTCCTCCCCAAGTCTACCCACTGATACAAACCTAGAATGTTCTGTCATGTTGATGCACTAGAGAACTAGGGTGCACTTTACTGGGGGTATATCAATTAGGACTCTTTCATTGCAAACAGTACAAAGCAACCCGAATGGTCTAGGCCATTTGCAAAATGAAAAAGTTCTGGAGACTGGTTGCACAATGACATGAATATACTTAACACTACCGAACTACACACTTACAATGGTTAAGACGGGGCAAAGATGTGGCGAAATCAGAACCCTTGTGCAGAGTTGATGGGAACGTAAAATGGTACAGTGCTGTGGAAAACAGTATGGAGGGTCCTCAAAAAAATTAAAAATACACCTACTACATGATCCTGCAATCCCACTTCTGGGAATATATCCAAAACAATTGAAAATAGGATCGTGAAGAGATATTTGCACCATCCTGTTTATTGAAGGATCATTCACAATAGTCAAGAGGTGAAAGCAACATAAATGTCCATCCATGGATGAATGGATAAACAAAATGTGGTATACACATAATGGAATATTACTCAGCCTTAAAAAAGAAGGAAATCTTATCACATGCTACAACATGGATGAAAGTTAAGGATACTACACTAAGTGAAATAAGTCACAAAAAGACAAGCACTGCACGATTCCATTTATATGAGGTGTTTAAAGTCAAACTCATAGAACAGAAAGCAAAATCGTGGTTGCCAGGGGCTGAGGAAGAGGACGGTGGAGGGGTATCATGTGACGGATATAGAGTTTCAGTATGCAGGACGGAGGTGTTCTAGAAATCTGTTGTGCAACAATGCCTGTGGTTGATAATGTTATACCGTATACTTGGAAATTGTTGGGAGGGTGAATTTTATGTTATGTGGGGTTTTGCCACAATAAAAAAAGAAGAATACACTGTGCAAATATTCCCACATCAATAAATGCTACATCATCCAAAAATATGGTTAAGATGGTAAATTTTATGTTATGCTCATTTTATCTCAATTAAACCTTTTTGGTTTAAATCAAAAAGGAAATTTAAAGGCTCACGTAGTTAAAAAGTATTATCTTGGGTAATAGATTTGGAGAACTTATCATGTAATACACCAACTGCTAAGAAATTATTTGACTGTTGGAAGAATCTGGAAATGTAAAGCTGCAGATTGCCACCCTGCCCATCAGAATCTCAAAAGGACCAGGAGGAAACTCAGAAACCAAAGGCTGTGCTTCTCCAGGGGCTCTGCTGGACCCTTGGCTTCTCCTTCCAGATTTGGACTTGGGCAAGTACCTTTGACTCTCTGTGCCTCAGTTTCTCCATCTGGGCCGTGTGAGGGCTGGAGCAGTTCATTGACCTTTATGACTCTTTCATCATTAACCCTGTAGGATCGTGTCTCTAAGTTTTCTTCTCCTGTCTCCTTTTTTTCTTTTTTACTTCTTTTGTTTTGGTAAAGTCTTGAAAAAAAAATAAAAATCCCACACACTTTCCATATGGTGCCTTTCCTGGAGGCCCGCCAACTCCACAGCTCCCCAGGGCTGGCACAATGCATATGCATGCGCCAAGAAGGCTGTCCAGCCACCCGCAGTGTGATAGCAGCCTGTCGCCAAATGTGCTCATGCCAGCCGGCCCCAGCACCACCCTCCGTTCCTGACAGTCCCCACATCTCCGCTGCGCTGTCAGGCCTCGGAATTAGCAGCACTCAAGGCCATTCCACAAGCCCAGTGAGCACACCGATCCTGGCAGGTAGGGATGGAAGAAGCAGGGGGTGGCCGCATAGTCACAGAAGACCTCAAACTTAGATTCCACGTTTTCACCAAATGATGTCATATATAAAGTCACAGCGATGCACAAGAGACCTGAGGTAAGACCCTCATCCTCCAAGTTTTAACAAGAGTCCCCTCTTTGGACCCCACCACCTGGCGTGCACTGGGAATTAAATTCTTAAAAACAAATCCTGTCGTTAGCTGGTGAATAGAAAATTACATTGCAGGATGTTGCCACCTGTAGTGGAACACTGAAGATGGAATTAAGTCGGGGGATTATGAGTGACACGTAGCTATCCTGCAGACCATAATTGGTACAACACTGCCTGTTGGACCAAAAGTTCTGAAGTGTCGTTATTTTGCCATAAATATTTTGACATTTTGCATTAGTCAAAATTATTGAGTCATGCATTTTACGGGAGCAGAGTGGTAAATTATTGTGTTGTATTTGCTTTAGTGTTAAAGTATTAATTTGTTTAAAGAAAACATTTAAAATGTACAATTTTCATTGCCCTGTTTTCACATTTCTTCATTTTTTTAATTTAGAGGAAGAATCAAAATATAGAAGTTACACAGCTCTCCCTGCTCCTAAAAGTCTTCTGAGCACCTGCTGTGTGTCCCGTGCTGTCAAGGAGGCAGGGATGGATCGCACGTGATCCTACTCTCGAGGAGCTCATGGAGAAGGAGGGAGACAAAATGTGTAAATAACGGCCAAGATTCAAGGCAAAATCAGAGCCGTGCCGGGCCGGGGGGGAGAGGACATGCTGGAGGTCTGCGTGGAGGAGGTAGCACCTCAGTTGAGCCCTGAAGGAAGAAGTATTCAGTATTTAGGGGCTGGAAGAAGTCATGGAGCTCACCTATCCTAATCCCCCTTTTTTGTGTAAACTGAGGCATAGAAAGAGGAAAGATCTCCCCAAGTAATGTATTGACATCAAATGAACAGCTAACTAGACATGAGGAGGTGGGAAGTGAAGGGCAGGGGAGCAAAGCAGAGAGGAGAGGTGATGGCTCCAGGTAGGAGAAACGGCATAAGCGGAGGTGGGGCAGCTGGGAAGTTCCAGTGTCCGCAATGGCTCCTTGAATGGGCATTATTAGTTCTACTCCCCTTCCTGGCCCCGACTCTGAATCCATGAGCTTCATGTGGTGGTGACCCAACCCCAGGGTGGGGTACAGGACCAAGTTTTGGCCAATCAACTGGTCTCTCAGACATTGGTGCAGGGATTGGCATGTAGCCCAGGTGGGTCCAGCGAGACTCCGTCTCCCGAATTTTACCAGAGCAACCAAAGAAGGGGTACAAATCCAGGGCCGCTGTGGTGCCACTGGGGACCAGCATGCTTGAGAAGAGTGAACCCGGAGAAAAGGATGCTGAGAGGTGGAGAGAGGCCAAGTTCCAAAACCAACGTCTGAGCCCCAAATGCTGCTGTTTGAACCCACAATTGCTTCTCATTTGCAGGGGCTGATGAACTCTCCTTTCAGATCAAATCAACCTGGCTTGGGTTTCCGTCATTTGCTTCAAAAGTATCCTGACTGCGTCACTCCAATCAAAGGTAGCACAGTTCTCTGGGAGCAGAAGGGGACCTCCTCAACTCCCCCACTGGCACGTCCACATGCACTAGTTCATCAGGTACGTTGACCGATCCCTGGAGAATCCCATGGGAAAGATGCACAGCACGGTGAGCCCTCCAGGAAGCAGGCCGACGTGTTCTCCAAGGGGCCGGCCTCCATCCCTCCCTCCCAGCGCCAGCTGCGGCACGGGAGGCCAGGCGGTCTGAGGACGCAGCCAGCGTGGCGCTGCTGGGTAGGTGAGCGCCCCTTCAAGGGGACGGACTATAGATCCCTCTCTGTCTGTACTTCCCAACATCCTCTCTGCTCTTCCCCATCTTTGGTGTCTCCAGTGGACTGAAAGCTTCTGCTCAAGTTTAATCAAAACCAGGTGGAAAATACAAAACATGACAGACTGGTGAAGGCCAACCTTCCAAACAGCCCACGGTCCCACCGATTCCAAGTCCCGAGAGCTCAACTCTGCAAAAGCCTGAGTCAGTCTCAAACAGCTGGCAGGCAGGGAAGGACAAGGAGCTTCACAAATTACAAGATCCTCAAGGCACCAGCCGGCGGGCAGGCCCTAGGTGCCCGTCTAACAAGGCTGGCCGAACGAGGGTTGGCAGTGTCCTGCACCCTGAGGGTGACACCATCTCCAGGGCCGCCTCCTAGGACTGTGTCCACACGAGGTCGGGGGCCCAGGGCGTAACTGTGCAGGAAGAGAGGAGGCAAGCCTGAGCATCGGGGGCGTGAACAAGAAATCCAGGGCCAGGCATGCTGGCGGGAGGACACTGGAGAGCACCCGGTCTGCCCACAAGAAGTAACTGTGCACGTGCGGGTACCGGGAGCCGGAGGAGGACGCAGCGGAGGCCTCAGGGCCATCTGTTTTAGGAACGGAGAGGCCACGCAGGGGGTGCAGAGTCTCAGGAAGGCCTCCACCCTCAGCAGGATGAGGAGTAGGCCCCTCCGCCATCTGCCCTGAGGACCAGTGTTTGCTGACTGACATGGTCCCTCCTTATGTGGAGGGGGCCATGCCTGGCCTGAGAGGAAGGGCCAGAGGTCTGCTCTCCCTCACTCCTCTTGCCTCCTGGAGGGCTGTGCCCACTCAAGTGTACCAGCTGTGCCTTAAAACCCAAGCAATGCACACAGTCTCTCAGCCTGGACCCAGCCCCCTGGGCCTCAAAGGCCCTGGCTCGGGCACAGTGTGACCACTGTCTTGGCCTGGCTTTGCCCCAGGGAAACACATTCTCTGCCTACTAAACCTAAGAACAGTGGGGAGTCCTAGGGATGCACAGGGTTGTGCTGGGATGAAACCTGGGCCTTGGGTTCCAACCCTGGGGGTCAGGTGGCTGGGCACCCTGCACCGACTCCCCCCCCAAGACAGTCCTCCACCCCCCTGGGCAGTCCTCCACCCCCTGGGGCAGTCCTCCACCCCCTGGGGCAGTCTGCCGCCATGTCGGTTTGGAGGAAAACCTCAGAGCAGCCGCATTACTGACTGTGGGTCTGTCTCAATCAAACTGTGTCTCCAGCCCCGAGGCAAGGGCCTTCCAGATGAGAAGTGCCCACAAAGGACATGTTGAATCAGTGTCAGTCACTGAGCATCAGGAAGAAGTGTCCTCTCTCCTCGTCAGCACCAAGGGGCTGCCCCGGAACATCCATGGCAGACGTCTGGATCTTGGAGCACGTTGGCAGTGACGGTGGGCTTTGAAATCAGATGCAAGGTCTGCCAGACCTGGTCTAAGCCGCGCACAGCCACTTGTGAGCTGCTCAACTTTGGTTAAGCAGCCTAACCTCACCAAGACTCAGTGTCCTCCCATGTCACGTGGGGATCCTTGGGATGACTGCGGGATGCCCCTCGGAGCATGAACATCAAAAGCGCAGCATGTTGCCAATGGTCGGTAGATGTCTGGTGCTTTAGCATCCTTCCTTTCCAGGACAACCCTCCAAGGCAGATCTTAACATTTATCCTCATCTTATGGATGAAAACACGGAGACTCAGGAGATGCAATCACTTGCCCAAGCTGCAAAGTGGCAGAGCCATGACTTGAAGCCAGGTCTGTCTGCCTACCTAGTCACTGCCCTTCCTGGTACCTCCCACAGCCTGTCCCGCTGGGTCTGGCATGTGGAAGGGGTTCAGGGAAGGTTGCTGATCCATATTGAGGATAAGTGCAAGGTACTTGGAGGCCAAAATATCTGAAGGCCTGTGGTCTTGAGTTATAACACCCGCAGGCGGATTTTAGCTAGGAAGATGGAGAAAGGCTACACCATGGTCCAGAGCAGGGCAGCACCTGCAATGCCCACAGCTCCCTGGCAGATTCGGTGTGCTGGCTGGTCACCTTCGGATGGCATTAGTGGGTGATGATCCTGGGCTTGGGAGTCAGACTTAAGTTCTTCCAGAACCGGTCCAAGCCCTGCACAGCCGCTTGTGAGCTGAACGGCATTAATGGGGTGGGGTGGGGCTGGAGGTGATGGATGGCTTCATTCATTCATTGATCCATTCAACGCATATTTCTCTACAATGTTCCAAGCACAGCACAGCAGTGGAGGGCAATGGAGCAACGACATAAATGTGGCTGCGGAGCCCCAAAGATGCCCAGCCTTTCTGCTCACTGCAGGAGGGGTAGAGAGAGGAGAGACCACCCCTGCAAAGGACTGCCGGGGCCCATCCCTGGGTCTTGTTATGGCTCTCACTCCCCAGCCTCCTCATTAGGGTACACCCTAGAGCACCAGAGAACACTTCAGGACCTTCAAAGTCACCCACCTGTAGGGAGGTTCCCAAGCCAAACCTGAAATGAGCACCTCTCCCCAGTTTTGGCACGTGTCCACAGCCCTCTGGCAGAATTGCCATGCTGGCGGGCCACCTTTGGTTAGTACTGTGGAGGGGAGAATGGGAGTTGGTGGGTGGCCTTTATCCACTCAGTGAGCCAATATCTATTAAGCACGTACTGTGTGCCCGACCCAGGGGCAGTGGAGTGATGGTAATGAGGCAGTGATATAAAGGCAGGGCTGTGGGAGCCCTAGGGAGGGGCAGGGCGGTGGGAGGGACTTCCTCCGGAGAGGATTGCTGAGGCTACCCCCGGGGTCCTTCAACCTCTCCCTCCCCGGGCTCCTCACTGAAGGCCTGGGGGCGAGCAGCAGAGGGCACTTCACGCCTTAAGATGCATCCACCTGTTGGGATGTGTCCCAGTCGAACATGAAATAGGTGCCTCTCAAGTCCCCTCAAACGCCCACAGCCCCTCCAGCACGTCAGTACGCTGGCCGACCCCCGGGCTGGCCCTGGAGACAGGTCCCAGAGGCCTCATTCCTGGATGCCAGTAGCCTGCCCGCCCCTTCTCAAGGGCTCTCTTCCCTCTGGTGTTCCTCTAGCCATGAGGCAATGAGGGGCCGGACCTACAGGTCTAGCCCCACCGATGGGCTCCTCTCACAGCTCTGAGGAATGGTGGGACCAGATGTGACCCTGAGGGGATCTCGTCCAATCCTGTCATCTGACAGCTGGAAAAACTGAGGCCCAGAGTGCTAACCTGTTCTGCCATCCCCCACCCCCACATGCAGCACCCCTAAACGGTCTCCCACAAACCCACCTCGGCCCCGCCTATAGCCTCCCGTGCTGGAGCCTTCCTGCAGGAGGCCAGAACGCCTTTTCCAGAAGTTGACATACTCCTCAGTGTTGCTACCCACGAGTAAACGCAGCCCAGCACACTAAGTGATGTCCCGGGCCACCTTCCAGATGGGAAATCAAACCCACCTGCTCCGCCCTGCCCCCTCCAGCATCCTCCAGCCCCTCCACCTTTCTCTGTGAGCCGGCTGAGAAATCGAGACAATTGCTGGCACACCAAATCAACCCTGCAAAGGAGTCCCCGTCCAGCCACAGAGCGAGGAGCAGGCTCAGGGCTCCGCCAGACAGGCAGCTCCGCGCAGACAAGTGCCTACAGGGCTTGCTCATATTTAAGACTTCCTTTCATATATTTTTAATAAAACAACTGATACAAATTCAAAACCAACTTCATAAATCAGACATTATTCAATGTTGGCGGCTTCAAGGTTTCCGTGGCGCGTGGCTGGGGGCCTGCTGTTCTCCCAGATGGGGCTCTACACTCCAGCGCTGGAGGTTCTGTGAAAGGTTTATTGGATTTCATAGCCCCTTAAGGGGAAACCCTTTAAATGTCTTTGCAATTATAAGTCTAATAACACTTTCAGCCCTGGACACAGCCTTGACTTGACAGAGATAAGGAACTCAAAGTTGCTCAGTCAATACCAAGCTATTAATCTCTGTCACCTCGCTGTCACCGCAGCTCAGGAAAACAATGTCGTTTCTTGACCTAGGCGAAGGCATGGAGTGATTTTATTCAGGATGTCAGCATTCATCAACCAGATTTTGTCACCCCTTCACTCCCTGGAACTCCCAGCTCTTCATCCTGCCTGTGTTGACACAATTCCAGTGGAAAGAGTTTCTTTCAGTCTTGGCCTATTATTATTATTTAGCACTTATTCAAGTGGAAAAAGCCTGTAAGAATGAAGTTTTTCCTGGGGTGAGGAGACTGGCAGATGAATCACTTTATGCTGCTCCTCAGCGACCCAAGCCAAGGACGCTGGAAGTTACGAACTACGCCGTGTTTGTTTACATATTCAAATGAAGGTTAATTTTTATCCTGTCTCTGCTCAAATTTGATTAGGGTGGGACTCTCCCTCCTCCCTCAGTGGCATCCTCCTCCTCCTGCTCCCCCTCGACCTTGAAAGAAACTCAAGAAATTGTTTAAAAGAAAAGCCAACAAAAATCCTAATGAGAAACTAAAGAGGAAGGATCAAATGGCTGCCGGCCGAGCAGCCAGCAGTGCCCCGTCCCCGGGCGAGGCTGGAAGAAAGGCCCGCCTTGGCCCAGCTGGCCTCTGGAGCACAGGGTGGGCTGAAGCAATGCCGGTGGGCACCCACCCAATGCCAGGGTGCCGTCAAGACCAGGGAAGTGCCAGTCGGGCTTTCAGAGGCCTGGGTCTGTCTCTGGGTAGGATCCAGGGTGGAGAACTCACTGCAGAGTCTTTGTGGCTCTGTGCAATGCCTTGGGGCTGTGGGGGAGAGCGGAGAGGATCCAGAGGGCTCCCTGCCCCTAACCCTCCCATTGTACCTGTTCTGTGAAGTGCGCCTCTGCATCCGAGTTTATTGGGATTGCCTCTGAGCCCTCAGAGCCCTCCAAACCTGGATCACCTTAGCTCAGCCTCTTTCTGGGTCACTTGTCTGCTTTGCACTTTAACAAGATGCCCTGGCTTTTATGCAGAGTTGGTATAAAGTGCAGCCATGGAAACATGCTTCTGCCTTCACAGGAACCCAGCATTAAGCACCTTCTGTTAATAAAATCGTTCCTATCTAAGGATCTCGAATAGATAATAATTCAGTTTTTTAAAAAAAACAAAGGCCTCTATCTCCTGGGAAAACTCTGAGGACTTTCCTTTTTCACTATGGTTACCAGGAAGCTCAAACCAAATTACTATTAAAGCTGGCGTTTTCATGTTAAACTTTGGTCCTGATTTTCTTCTGTCACTTATATTTTGGCAACTTGTTATCATGTCCTTTCCTATAGGTCATTTTGAATCCCTTGTCCACAGGGGTAGGTATAAATGAATAAATAAATACCCAGGAACACATGGACTGAGCCCAGGGCTGGGACTTGGTTGGTAGACCAAGGTGTGGTCCCAGCTCTGTGTCTGACTTCCTTGAGGTTTGGGTGGATATTAGCCAGCCCTCAGTTTTCTCATCTATAAAGTGAGCAGATGTGGACAAAGCTAACTCTGCTTCGCTCGCCTGTTCTTCTGGGTGCCCTCAATGCCCACAGATGAGCGCAGCGTGGAGATTAAGAGCAGGAACTCTGGAGCCAGACTTCCCTGGGGTATAGGATAACCAACTGGTCCCGGTTTACCTGGGACTGTCCTGGTTTTAGCATTGAAAGTCCTATGTCCCAGATAACCCCTTAGTCCCAGGCAAGTTAAGATGGTTGGTCACCCTACAGGTTCACCTGCCAGCTTGCCACTTGCTAGCTGCGTCACCTCGGGCAAGTTACATAAGCTAGTTGTGCCTCGCTTCCTCAGTCTTTGAAACGGGATTATAACCAGAGCCGCCTCCTGGCATTGTCATGCATCTGAAGCACTTTTATCTCTGTAAAGTGCAGAGAACAATCTCGGTACATAGAAAGCACTATGAGTGTTTGTTAAAGAATGTGACAGCCACTTGCTTCCTGCTCAAGTTCTCAAAATAATTATTTACCAAAAAGTAAAGAATCTACCCTGACATTCACGGAGCAAGAGGAGTGGTCCTGGGAGAGGAGACCTGCTCAGAGCCATCCTGGGTTAGAGCAGAGAAAGGCTCAGTTCCCCAGGGACAGCCAGGGCTGTGTGTGCCTCAGGGAAACCACTCATTCCAGACAGACGGACAGAGCCCGGCACCTGGCACGGAGAGGCCACGTACCAGCCGTCCCCGGTGTGCTCCTGGTGCTGCCCACAGCCGGCAGGGAAGTAGGCTGGAACGTGCTCCCGGTCTCTGCCGGAGATTCAGCCAGATCACCACTTCCAGAAAGCGTCACAGAAAGGAACTAAGCGTGGACGTCCCTGGCTGCTCCTCGTGAGAACCAGGACTGTGCTGCTGGGTGGGGCGGAGGGCGGCCCTGGCGCTCTCCAAGGACTAGCCAGTATCTCTGGGGACCTCTCTCTCCTCCCCTGAGACAGGCCCAGAGCTGGCTCCCTGGAGCCAAGGCAAGGAAGTCCTACCTTCCACACCCCCCAGCCACACGGAGCTGCCCAGACGGTGCTGAGCAAGCACCTGACAACGGACGTGTCCCCGTGAGCACGTCTGTCCTTATCAGGCAGCCGCTGGGCCTTGGCCTGGGCTGAGGCGACCCCTGCCCTCCAGGAGCCTCCTCTGCTTGGCAGACAAGACTGACAGGGTCTGCAGGCCCCTGCCCGGCACCTGCTTCTGCCTGCAACTGCTTCACCTCCATTCCTCCTCCCAAGTGAGAAGTGGAGCTTTCCCAGGGCGGGGAGCAGCCACTGAGCCTCTCTTCTCACATGTCCCCTGTAGAGCCTGGCGCCTCCGAGGTCCTCAAGCAATGCCTCCTGGGCAAATATTGACTCCATAATACAAAGGAGAGCTGTCAAGAGCTGCGCTGTCCAGTATGGTAGCCACTAGCCACAGTGTGGCTGTCCAAACAAATTCAATTAAAAATTCAGTCTCTCAGTCACCTGAGCCACATGTGCTCAATAGCCACGTGTGGCTAGTGGCTACCATACTGCATGGCATAGATATAAAACATTTTCGTCATCACAGAAAGTTTCATTGGGCTGTGCTGCTCTAGAACATACAAAGAGAAAGAGGGTTACTGACTAGCACCATCCTCTTGAAGCTGCAACCGCCGGGACCTTAGGTTTCTGAGACCGAGACACGGCACAGTTGGCCTGGAAAAATCTTAGAAGATTATATTGATCCAGAATGTCTTCCAAGTCTTAGGAGTTACCTAACTTCACAGGAAAAGACTGATTCAGGAAGAGGGGCTTTCCCGAGGATGTTATGAGCTGAACTTCCCAGTCGAGCTCCCTCCCAGTGTAACACATTATGATGGGAAGATGGCAGGAGAAAGAGGTGGAAGAAGGGGACACCATCAGGAAAATCAACGTAAGTGAGCTCTGCACTTACTCCTCCCCAGCTGTAAACTCTGCCCCGTGTCCTGGGGACCCCAGGCACAGCACAGTAGTCAGCATCCCCCAAAACACGAGATACGGAATTCACTAGCCCTCTAGCTCTTTAGGTCTCTCCCTACCTAAGCCCAGCATCATTCAGTCGGCAGGCGAATACCAAAATAGAGCCTAGGAATCAGCCTGGGAGGAAAGCCAGGAGACCATATGAGGGAAATGAAGTAGGAACTGCCTACGTCTGAATCTTGGGGCAGCCAAGACTCCAGACTCTGACCTCTAAGTGGGAGGTCCCTTTAGGGCCCCCAAATATGCTGAAGTCTTCTGAACCAAGGAGAACCCCACACTCGACTCCTGCAGAATCCATTTTGGGGGAACATCCAGGCAAAGGAAATCCACTCTGTCCCTGTCGCCCAAAGCTATCAGTTATCTGGAGGAGAGGTGACAAGGCCCAGTGTGAAGTTAGGCAGAGGGCTGCGGAAGGCCTGTGTGCATGTCCGTTCTGCAACAGATCTATCCTGAAAATAAATACAGACCTTATTTATGCAATGATGGCAATACTCGGCCTTTATGAAGGCATTTGGCTTTTACCAGAAACTTCTACATATACAGCATTTTGTGTTTTTCAAGATCCCTGGAAGGTAGTTGCCATTCCTATTTCAGAATTATAAAATGTGGGGATCAGTTTGAGTAAAACACCTGCCCTAAGTCACTTGGGTAGAAACTCAGCTCGCCTGCAGATTTCAAATCAATGGAAGAAATTCAGCTCTGAGAGGAAAGACAATGATAATATTTTTAAATAATGCTATTAACAGGCAACATTTCTTGGACATTCATTACATACCCAATGCACAGCTAAGCAGTCCACATGCCTTACCTCATTATCCCTCACCAGGATCATATACAACAGGCACGATGAGCCATCCCATTTTACAGACGTGGAAACTAAGCCTTAGAGAAGTTCAACACTGGCCATAGTCACACGGCAAGTAAGCAGGAAAGATAAAGATTTGGTCCAATTTGTAGTCATAATGTGGGTTTATAGGCCAAATTATGGGGTCATAATCTTTTCCAGTTTGAATGAAGGAACTAAAAGTTCAGTAGAAAACGTCAAAGAAATTAGCTTCCATAATAACTTCTAAATGGCCCAACGAAGCAGCTCTCTGAAACTCAGATGGTTAAAGACGTGATCAAGTGTTTCCTTCGGCAGCAGGAAATGGCCAGTGTCTCGAGAAACGGTTTCTCTCCCTCCTGCTCACTGGGGTGAGACCAGACTTAGAGGCCTGTGGGAGAGACTCCAATGAGGACTCAAGACGGGAGGGGATGGGGTGTCTGTGACCAGGTAATGTGTCAGCACCCATCACATCCATCCCCAAACAGCTGCCCACAGGGAGTCAGGCCAGACGGCATCACGTTGTGCCAGCTGCAGCTACGGGCAGGGGCCTTGGGCCTGGCTCCTGTGGCACACAGCCCATAAATCAGCCACTGAGCCTGCTGCACAATTGCAATGCGTCTCTTTCAAGCAGCTCTGAGGAAAAATGGCTCCATCTGCTCCTTGCAAGGTAATAAATAAAACGGAATTGGAGCAAAATGGATGGAAAGCAATTTTTGGAAGATGAATTTCTGAAAGAATTGGCCACCATTTGTGCAACTCTCCTGGTGCTGGAAATGGCTGCCTGAGACCCTGTCAAGCTCGAAGGCTGGAGTAGGCACTCATGGGCAAAAAGAAGAGAAGAAGGGCACTTCCTGGTCAAGGGCTGGTCGGAAACGTGTTCTTACAAAGGACTTCCCATTACTGACGCCTTCTCTTTCTTCTCTTTGTCCTTTTCCTTTATCTTCTCCATCACCATCTTCAGCATCACCATCATCATCATCATCATCATCACCATCATGACCACCACCACCATCATCATCATCATCATTGCCACCATCATTGTCACCATGATCACCATGGTTAATTGGCGAATTGTCTTATTGAGATCTTCCTATGTACCAGCATGGTGCTGAAATTTGTATATCTTTATGTGAATAACCTCCTTGGAAGTCTCATTGAGACCACACTACATAAGACTGTAAAACCCCTCCCCATGGCATTCTCTATGCCCCCACCTTTGGTTTATTTTTCGCCACAGCTTCTATCACCTTCTAATATACTCGATAATTTACTTATTCTGCTTATTGTTTTATCTGTCTTCCCTATTTACAATAGATGTTCTTTTTTTCCCAGTTTTATTGAGATATAATTGGCACACGTTACTACATGAGTTTCAGGTGTACAGCATGAAGTTTTGACTTACATACATTGTGAAATGATTACCACAATAAGTTTAGTTAACATCCATCATCTCATATAGATACAATAAAAAGAAATGGAAAAAAAAGAAAAAAACTTTTCTCCTTGTGATGAGAACTCAGGATTTATTGTCTCAGCAACTTCACGTGCATCACGTGGTAACTATAGTCATCATGTTGTATGTCACATCCCTAGCAGAATTGATACTCTTAAGGGCAGAGAATTTCCCTGTTTTTCCACCACTGTACCCTCAGTTCTGAGAATAATTTCTGAGCTATAGAAGGCGCTCAATAAATAGTTTATTGAATAAGTGAATGAATGAGTGAATGAATGATCCCCTATGAAATCTATCTGGCCTGTGCTTGTCTCTCCACACTCATCTCTTGCCTCTGGCCCCACTACGTTTCACAGACACTGGGACATCTAGTGACAGTTCCTCTAACACTGGCGCTCCTGGCCTCCTTCCCTGGTGCATGCTGCTCCTCTTATCTGACACACGTCCCCACACGGCCTCCCAGGCTGGCTCCAGCTCTCTCTTCAAGTCTCCTCTGACCATCCAGAAGAGTCGCTCTTGTCATTCTGCTACTCCTTTTTAGCTCTCACAAAGCATATGCTTATTCGTTTACTCGGAGGGATGGGCATCATCTGCCTGAGGTCCACGGAAGCAGAATATTTCTCTGATTGCCTCTGTTGCCCTAGAGCCAAGCACAGGGCCTGGCTCAGAGTAGAAGCTAAAAAGATATTCTTCACTCATTTATAGCTGAGGAAATTGAGGTGAGGAGTTGGGTTTTGATATCAGGTCTAGATCCAAAGCCCGTAAACTTAGGCACCACCTTATGCTGTTCTCCGCATTTCTTTGCTTAATGGGAACGTCAGCCATGTCCACAGCCCTGTCCATATCTGCCCTGCTTCCCAGGGGACCTCCCTCAGCACCCCTTTTAGGTAATCACTTCCTTGTTTGTGCTTTCAGTGACTATGTATCAGGCACCTCCAGGCCAGGTGCCCTTCTAGAAGACATGGCCAAGGAAGACCAGAGCCCTGCTCTCATGGAGGTTACATTCTAGTGAGGAAACAGTCAATAACGAGCAAGAAAACAGAGGATGAGCCATTTCAGAGCGGGATAAATGTTCTGAAGACAATGGAAATGAAGTGATGGACAGAGAGTGGCAGGGAGGTTAACGGCTGCTCTGAATACAGTGTTTACAGATTATTCTCCTATCTTTGCCTTCCCCGCAATCAGAAAAACCATCTTAGCCACCTCTCCTTCTCCACAGGCAGCTTTGAAGACACCCTCTTTGCTTAGGCTGATCCTTTGTGTCAGCCCAGTAGATGAGACTCTGCATCCACCAGAGCAAAGAACAGAATGAAAAACTAGGATCTCTGCCAGCCCTGGGTCAGAGCCTTGTGTCTGTCTCACGTGCTTTAAATTCCTAGTGTATCTGACATACCTGTGATAGCCCAGAAAATGTCCACAGCAGATATGGGGACCCGACAATCTGCCCCTTCTGCTCTCTGGGTCATACATGGATAATGTAGAGCTAACTGAGGTTTTACTTACAATTTCAAAGTCTTATATCAGAGCTGAAGGGTCATTTTCCCAATGGGAGTATAAAGAGGTTAAAATGCATCTATGTGTGGCTAAATACTCAGTTTGTCTGAAAGCTCACTGAATTACTATTTAGATACAGCATAAGGCATCACAACTTCAGGGAAAGAGAAATTCACTAAAGCTTCTTCTGGAAGTGAAAAGTCAACTGTCCGTCCTTTTTCTTCCCAAACCTAAACTCTCCCATCCAGATTGAGGACGTGGAGCCCTGGAGACTGAGTTCTGAGCTGGTTGCAGCATACACTTGCTTTGTGACCTTGACACATCTTCATCCTCCTTTAACCTCATTTTTTCTATATGTACAAGGAGAAAACTAGCTTTGTCTTACCTTCTTCACAGGGTGGCTGTGAAGCTGTGGATATTGATCCCATATAACTTCTCTAACCCCTCCTCTGCACCAACCCACTCTACACAGCAAGATGTGTGCATGGCAAAGACCTCAGTAACCATCAGCAAATATATTGGATAGATGAATAGAGCCCAATCATTTCAAAATGTTTCAGGGTGGCTTCCTGAAAGCAGAAGAAGACTGAAGTGCCTAGGAGAAACTGGAGAGACGCCCTGCTTAGGCCAAGAAGCTAGAGTAGGTCATCTCCCTTTTTCATGTTCTCTTTCCCATATGAAAAGGGCACAGGAGTGACTGGAGTGGAGCCTTTGACAGCAAATGTAAAGGATTATAACAACAGAGCAGGAACTGTGGCACCTCTCTTTTTCCTGAGGTGATAGATGGGGAAGATTGTTGGACACTGAAGATTTCAAATGGCTTTTGAGAGGTGGGGAGACTTTTGTGCTATGATGGTTTCCCTCACCCCGTCTCTCTGTCTCTGTTCCCTCTCTCTCTCCCTCTCTCTCTCTCTCCCCCTTTCTCTCCCTCTCTCTCTCTCATTGCGCTGGGCCTGTCATCTCCCTCAGATGGACTTTTGAGTCTAGGGCCCCATACAAATGTCAAGCATCTCGGTGACAACCCTCTTAGTCTCCCTGCTCATTGGTCTCACCTCATTCTGCAAAGCAGGAGAGGATGCAGCACAAGAAGGAAATGAGGTCAGCAGAAACAAAGCCAAATGGAAATTGAGACAAAAATATAAGATGTTTATTTCAAGCCTAATGAGGCAAACCACACTTTGGGAAAATGGCAATTATAACTTGACGGTAACAGATTGGAGGTGCCATTGCCGCTGCTGCGCCCCCACTGTGTTGCTTCCTGGGCCTACCTTCTCCAGGAGCCAGCAGCCAGCTAGAGATCAGGCTCAGGCAGCAAGTGGGCAACCTTGAGGGACGGGGATCAAGTCACTCCCAGGGGCCCAGGCCCTGCCCAGAGCCCGTACTGACTGCTGCTTCCATCATCGTTACCCCTTCCTTCCCCACCACTCCTCACGCCCAAATGTTACCCACTTACATGGCATCTTCACAGGTTTCGCCATATCCACTTACCATCTGTACCCATTATTTACCTAAATTTTTTTCTCAATTTGATTTATTTATTCATATTATACAAAGAAACTTTACAACATATCTGCCATACATGAAAAACTGGATCATATGTCATAGTTAATTAGAATGAGCACATAGCTATTAAAACAAACCTCATTCCTCTATGTACCCCCTAAAATTGTGCACACTCACAGGGGTCCTCATTTCATGCCTTGAGACTCAATGGTGAAAATCAATCCTGGATTAATCTGAATTCACCTCTCTATGATTTTCAAGGACTGAGATCCTTTTTTGGAACTAAGGAAATCTGTCCTACCAAAACCTCATCACACTGTATTGCCATTCATTCATTCATTCATTCATTCCACAGGTAAATATCAAACAGCTACCACATGACAGGCACCGTTCTAAACACTTGACATACAACAGTGGGTAAAAAAACCCCAAACAGTTCTGCTTTCCTGGAGCTTACATTTGAACGGCCCAAACAAATAAATAATAAACACAATCAATAAGGAAATTATACTAAATGAGAAAGTAAGAAGTGGTATGGGATTGGGAGATTCTGAAAGAGAGGATTGAAACTTCAAATGGATGGTCAAGTTAGACCTCACTGAGAAGGCAAGATGGGAAGGAAGTGAGAGAGGGAGCCACGTGACACGTGGGAGGAGGGTTCCCAGCAGGGGAACAGCCATTGCAAAGGCCCTTGGTGAAGGAACCGCAAGGAGGCCAGTGTGGGTGATGTTGCGAATGAGAACAGTATGAAAAAAGTGAGAAAAGTGATGGGCGCCCGGGCTTTAAGGACCTTGTGGGCCATTGGGAGAATTGGGGTTTTTACTTTGTGGGAAATGGGGAATCACTGAAAACTTTCAAGCAGAGGCAAGAAATTATCTGGCTTCTACTTTAAAAGAATCACTCTGGCTGCTGTGTTCAGAATAAACTGTTGGGTGGGAGGAGGGTCAGGGGTAAAACCAGGAGGCCTGTTATTAACAGACCATCGAAATAATCCAGTAGTGAGATGTTGGTGGGCGGGTAGAGAGGTTGTAGAGGAATTAGCGCCAAGTGGCCAGATTCTGGATATATTGTGAAGATGCAGCCTGAAGGATTGAATATGGGGTATGGCACAGAGGAGACAAAGACGGTTAGAAGATTTTTGGTCTGAGTAACTAGAAGTATTGTGTTGACATCAACTGAGACGGAGAAGACGGAGAGGAGCAGGTTTGTGGGGGAAGGAGTTCAGTTTGGGACAAGATGGGTGAAGATGTCTTTGGACATATCGGATAGACTGTGCTATTGGTCACAAATGTTTGCTGTATCTCCCCACTTCGTTGATGTCAGGATTAACCGTAGAACTTGATTTGGCCAATGAAATGTGAGCCAAGGTTTTAAGAACCAGTTTATGGTTTGCCATGTTTTCTATTTTTCCTTGCGCTGTGATCAGCAATGTTCCAGACGGGAGCTGTTCCATCAGCCTGAGTCCTGGAGTGATGATGACATAGTGCGGAACAGGGGGATGTGTAGCATGAGTGAGAAACAACCTTTTTGTGATGTGCCGCTGAGATTCAAGGTCATTGTTAGCAAAGCAGAACCAAGTTTCTCTTGTCTGAATTGGCATCCTAATGGGAATGTCAAGTAGGCAGCTGGGTATACTTGTCTTACATTTAAGAGAGAGGTCCAGGCTGGAGATACAAATTGGAAAGTCAATGGCATATCGATGGTATTTGAAGCCATAAAACTGGGTGAAACCAAGGGAAAACAGAAGAGAAAAGAGGACCAAGAACCGAGCCCTGGGGCATCCAACATTCAGAGCTGGTGAGAGGATAAATCAGAAAACAGAACTGAGAAGGAATGAACAGTGTGAAGGAGGGAAACCAACAGAATGTGGTGTCCTGGGAGCCACAGGAAAAAAGTGTACCAAAGAGGAGCGGTGATTACCGTGATCAATGTTGCCGACAGTTCAACCAAGGTGAAGGCCCAGAATTAACCGTTGGATTTGGCAACATGGAAGTCATTGTGGATCCTGCCAGTGGCAATTTAGGTGGAGTTTGGGGGAAGCAAAAGTCAGATTGGGTTTGGTTTAAGAGAAAAAGAGAGGAAAAGAACTGGAGACAGCAAACATAGACAACCATACACAGGGTTGTGCTGCAGGAAGGAGAAGAGAAAAGCAGTTGTAGCCGACACAGTAAATGGGGTCATGATATCATTTTAAGTGGGGAGAAATAGTAACATTGTATGCATGTTTTAAGGAATGATCCAGTAGACAGGAAAATCTTGATGCAGTAGGAGATGAGGGGGAGGATTTCTGGAGTGATGTCCCTGAAGGGGCAAGAAGGGATGGGATCTAGTGCACAACTGGAGAGCTTGGCTTCGCACAGAAGCCCAGAGGACTCTTCTCTGATAACAGGTGGGAAGGCAGAGCATATGGACGCTGGGCCCTGCACATTCTATTTTCAGAGAGCCACCAACGATACCTTGGTCCACTTCCGTAACTTTGCAGCCACTTCCAGTTACTCAAACAATAGCACTCCAGTAATGGAGGCTCACTCTTGTCATTTCTTTCCCTTCAGTCTCAAACTTGATTCAAGCTGCTCTTCTTCACTTCCCCAGCCAGCCACAAGATGCTTAGAGAGGAGAAAGGAGAACAAGGTTCGGATCTAAGATTCGTCCTCATCTTTCCTCTTTGGGTTCTTCCAGTTGGGGGAAGAGGAAAAAGGATGATAGTAAGTGTTTCCTCCCTCACAGGTCTGCTGATGTCCGGGTTCTGGGGAGGGGTTGTTCCTGTCAGTTCTAGTTGAAGCTGTGGAATCCACATGAGAGTTCACAGAGGCCAGTTCAGCTTCATCCTGGCCTCTGGATGACTGAGGAGCTCCTTCAAAGGAGCTGCAACACCTCCCTTTGGCCCTGTCAGCAGAACCACCCTTGACCCCTTTTCCAGGTCAGGCACCCCATTGTTTGGCCCAACATTTACCAGGGCATCACAGGGTTCTCTCCCTTCTGCCAGCTTCATGCTCTTCTGCCGTCTGTTCACAACTCCCAGAGCCCGGGAGCCCTGGACTCCCTATCCTCCTCTGCCTTATTTGTGTCCATAGTCCTTATCACCATCTAAACGTATTTTGCTTATTGTCTGGCGCCCTCAACTAGATTGTAAAATCCATGAGAGCAGGGATGTTTGTCTGGTTCACTGTGATATCTACTGTGCCCGTGAGTGCCTGCTATCTGGTTAACGCTCAGTAAAATTTGTCGAAAATGAATGAATGAATGAATGAATGAAGTAGGGATTGCACCCACCTTCTTTCTCAACACGTTGTGGTAAATTATTATAGCAATGGCCCCAATGAAACTGTCCCTCTGCATTCTCAGCCTGTGTTGGCCCCTCACACACTGAATCGGGGCTTGGCCACGTGACTTGCCTCGGCCCATGGGACATTAGCAAGAATGACCCAGACACACGCTTGTGCATTGGAGATTGTCTTCTTTCTTACTACTTTTGGAACATAGTCACCGTGTTAAAAATTCCAGAAGAACTTGCTGGGAAAGTGTGGCTCAATCACCAGATACATGATGAGGTCACCTTTGAACCACCCAGCCCCGGCCAAGCTTCTTGCTGACTGCAGCCGCAGGGGAGACGCATTTCAGGTTGGTGACCTACAGAATCACAAGCAAATAAATGACTCTAGTTTTGTTGTGTGTTTTTTTTAAAGATTGGCACCAGAGCTAACAACTGTCGTCAATCATCTTTTTTTTTTTATTCTTCTTCTTCCCAAAGCCTCCCCAGTACATCGTTGTAGATTCTACTTGTGAGAGCCTTTGGTTGTGCTGTGTGGGATGCCCCCTCAGCATGGCCTGATGAGCGGTACCATGTCCACCCCCAGGATCCGAACCAGCGAAACCCTGGGCCACTGAAGCGGAGTTCGCAAATTTAACCGCTCAGCCATGGGGCCGGCCCCAAATGCCTCTAGTTCTAAGCCATTAAGTTTTAGAGTAGTTTGTCATGCAGTAGCAGAGAACTGTTATAGCACATAACGCTGTGGTCCCTTCCATCCTGCTGGCACAAGGTACTCCACAAAATGGATTCCTAAGAAATATTCCTCTCTTCCCAGCAGTCTTCAAACTCAGGAGTCCAGAGGATTTGACAACGCCCGTGTTCCTCTTTGTGAACCCCCAACCCCAGGAGTCACTGTGGTGGCTGAATCCAATTGTTTCCCAGAAACCACAGCCATTTCCCGAGCTGACCTGTGGAAAATGCCTAGGCTTGCTTCACACCTGCCTGCCCGGTACAGGAGTGAAGGGGGGAGGCTTCTCCTGACTCTCTCAAGGGCCCTGGCCAAGGAATCCGTAAGTCTTTTCCAAGAGTGGAAGAAGCAGGGGCAGGGGACGTTTTCAGTAGCCTGAGCCCCTGGCCAATAGGCCCCAAGACTCACTCAACCCTGAGTGTCCCCTGTGGCTGCTGCAGCCCCACCCAGAGGGCAGTGCTGGGCTTTGTGGAGACCTGCCTTGCATTTCTCCCTCGGTCCCCGCATCCCCGCTGCTCCCTCCCCACAAGCAGAGATCTGCCTGGCAGTGCTCACCAGGAAATCATACTCCAGCACCCTGACCCCATGGAATTAAAAACCTGGCCTGCCACATTAGCAAGGGTGAGTAGACAGGACCTGAGATGCTGCCTCAAACACATGCAATCCCAGCTCCACCAGCCCCAGGGAAGGTGTAATTAAGGCGCACAGGAGCAGATGTGGCCTCATCTTGCACAGGCCACTGATCCCAGAGCCTTTGAAACCAAACATCTGAGAGCCCAACAGGGACTTCCTTCCCCTTCCGAGACTAGTTCACTTCCAAAGCAAGCACCCAACATCCCGACTTCAATCACAGGTATTGAGTGTGAAATGTCTGCAGGTGGTGAATGGCCGAGGCAGGAAAACTTAGGCCCCTTCCAGGCCCTGCTCAGTCTTTTCCCCACAAGAGCTCCCCAGCTCTGTGAGATGGCTCTGGACCTACCCAGGAAAACCTCAAGTTTTCTCCAGCCACAGGACCACCCAGGATGAACGCTAGTCCTCTAGATCAGAGGTCACAACTCAGAAGCATTCAGATGTGTTTATATTTGGCTAACTACATAGTGGTTTAAGAACCTGAAATTTTATATAAAACTCCAAATGTCTTGTGTCTCTTGAGTTTGGTTAACAACCTGCCTGCTTGGCACAAGTCCATTGGAGTTGAGTAGTAGCTGCACCCTACCTGACCACAGCACCCACTATTCCACACTGCATCATACTTAGCCCACCTGGCTCCTTGGCACTGCCTGCCTGGGACGTAAAGGCATTTTCACTTGGGCCCTGCAGTCGCTATGGAGATGTGCCGCCCAGACGGCCCTGCAAGGGAGGCCTTGCTGCCCAAGTTCAGGAAGTGTGGCCAACAACAGCGCAACCTGTGCCTCCTTCAGGGTCGGCCTCAGCTGCAGAGAGCCACCTCACCCAGAGTCACACCCTGCCCAGGACACTCCCCCCTGGGTGAATGAGTGAGGGAGGGGGCGTAAAAGCCCTGCCAGGCGAGGCTGAGAGGCAGCATGTGTCCCTCGGCTGAGGTTGGCCACTCCTCAGTCAGGCTTGACTTCTTCCTCTGCTCAGTCCTTCTTTCTCCCGCTTCATCCCCAGGGACTGATCCTTCAAAACATTTTGTACCCCAAACTCCACCTAGAAATCCTAACCTGCAACAGGGAGCTAAACCGCAGCTGAGACAGGGGAAGACTTTTCCAAGCTCTCCTAAAGAGAAAGGAGCAGAGCCAGGGCTCCTGACTCTAAGAACAGAGCCCTGCTGGAAAATTTCCTCTTGCAAATCACTCCAGACCACCCCCACCCCTGCACTCCACTCCCACAATAGAAAAGAAAATGTAATGGAAAACAAAGTGTGTTTGATTGACTTGCCTGGAAAGTAGAGCCCAAGACAAGGATGTGAGTGCAGATGGTTAATTTGAGAGGTAATCCCAGGAAGCAGGAGTGAGGGAGCAGGCAGAGTGGCACCAGGAAGGAGGAAGAGCCATTACAATGGTGTGTTGTCACAATTGCTGCCAAGGACGAGGCTGGAGTCCACTGGGATCTCAGAGAAGCATCCAGACTGCCTCCTGGAAATGTCCACCTGCAGGGTGTCTTCTGCTACCAGTGGTTGAAGGTTGCCCCCAGATGGTAACCACCCATTTCTGGGCTCTGCATTGGCCAAGCTGGTTCCCCCATAGTCAAAGAAGACTCTAGAGACAAAAAGCGGAAAGTTGTGCCCTGCACAGCGAAGCTGACAATAGGCCATTATAATGAAGTGTAACGCACAATAGTAAAAGAACTTACAAACTATAGGAGAGTTCTTAAATCTAGTGGTGGGAAAAGGTCAGCAAGAAAGCTCACACAAAGGAGGCTAGCTCAAGCAAAGTTTTGGAGAAGGAATGGATGTTCATTACACAAGTAAGGTGGAAGGCTCGACCTGGAGGCGAGACTGCAGTGTGTCTGGAATGCTGTAAGCATTTTGACATTTCTAGTGCGTAAAGATCAGGAGGAGAGGGGAAAGACAGAACTGGCGAGGAAAGCAGGAGCCGGACCGGAGCTGCTCTAAAGTCATTCTGAGTAATTTGAATTTCTGCCCAAAGGGGCTTTTAATTTGAAATATCGTAAGGTAAAATTGACTTTTTTTGCTGTACATTTCTGTGAATTTGAACACATGTATAGATTCATGTAACCATCACCACAAACAGTTCCATAGCCTGAAAGATCTCTCCTCATAGTCACATCCTCCTCCTACGTCTTAGCCCTGGCATTCACTGATCTGTTCTTCGTCACTTTATTTTTGTCTTTCGGCAAATAAATGGAATCATATCGTATGTAATCTTGGAGACTGGCTTCTTTCACTCAACACCATACCTTTGAGATTCATCCAAGTAGTTGCCTGCATCATTCGCTGATCCTTTTCATCATTGCTGACTAGTATTCCATCATATGGATGTTCATCTATCCACCTGTTGAAGGTCATTTGTGTTGTTTCTTGTTTGGAACGATTGTGAACAGAGCTCCTATAAACATTTGTGCGTAGGTCTTTGTATGAACGTAAATTTTCATTTCTCTAGGGAATATATCCAGGAGTGGAATTGCTGTATCATATGTTAAGTGTACGTTTAACTTTTCAAGAAATTTCCAAACTGTTTTCCAGAACAGTTTATGATTTGGCATTCTCACCAGCAAGGTATGGGAGTTCCAGTCGCTCCACAGCATCATCAGCTCTTGAATGTATTTTCTATGTCAGCCATTCTAATAGGTGTGCATTGGTTTGCCCAAAGGGCTTAAAGCAAGAAAGTGACATGATCAAATCTGGGAGAAAAATTAAAGGCAACGAAACCATTTAGGAAAGTGATGCAGTCATGTAGACAAAAGACACTGGTGGCCCAGACAGGGTGAGGGCAATACTGATGAAGTGTAGGGGAGAGATACTCTGGAGCAGAATCAGTAGGACTTGGGGTCAAGGAAAGGAGTCCAGCATGACTTATTAGGACCCCCAAGTCCCAAGCAGAGAGGAAATCCGAATTCCACTGTGAAGAGCTGGGCTGGCCAGGTGGGGAGGGGAGCAGCCCCCTCCCTGAGGGCTGTAGGGCCCTGTGCAGATGATTGCCCCAAACAGCTCGGCTCCATTTATTTACTCGGGAAAATTTATGTCCTGCTCTGTGGCGGGAGACGGGTCTATCTGCCAGCCTGTGTTGGCAGAATTATAAACCTGCCACAGCCTGCATGTCAGGAGTGACCTATACTGGTTGCAAACTCAAGTGCATATGTCCTGATAGTGAAGCAGACGAAGATCCCCAAGCGGAGCCGGTGGGGAAGGAAATGGACAACCTCACCACACATCCCAGTGCTGCTTTACCATGGGGGCGAAAGAACTTCTTTTGTCCAAACTACTGATGAGTTTGGGGAGTTGTTTTCTCTTGGTTCCAGTTGTTCTTAGAACCCTGGGTGAAGTGATTAGTTTTGAAGCCCCAGATAAAATAAAGCAAACCAGGGAACGGGAATGCTCATTAGAAGCTGCCACGTTGACGTGATATTCGAGGCTTACCTTTAGCGTGGGCTTGCATGGGCTGGGGGCCAAGGCCTCTGGATTCTCCAGAGAAAACTTTAGAGAATATACTTCAAGGCTTCCCCCTGAAAAAGTGTCCCCAGTGTATCCTGAGCAGCCCCATGCCAGGTCCCAAGCTCCTGGAACCTGGGCAGAACTGGCCTCCATTTTGGGGAAAAATTCCCGCCGAGCCCTCGGGTGAGTTCCCTCCCCTCATCTCTCTAGCATCCTCCCTTCTCTGAGAGCCCCACGGACTCTACGTTCCTGCAGAATTTTCAAGGCTTCTTATCCTTGCTTTTATCTGAACCTCATATAATGCTAGTATTATTACCCCACTTTCCCATTGAGGAAACTGAGGTTCAAGAGGGTAAATAACTTGTCTAAGGTCATGAGTCAGGTAGACTTGGGACCAGAACTCGGGTCTTCAGATTCCACATCCAGAACATCCTTCCAACATGCTTCATCACTACCTTTTATTTGGGAAATGACTTCAAACCCCAAAGCAAATGAGATGCAAGAACCTCTCCCTTTACCCAGCCTGGTTAACCTGTGTGTTGGATTGGCAGCGCCCACCCCCGACTCTCTGGGAACCGCTCCTCCTGTCTTCTCGCACATGGTTACAGCAGCCACATTTGCACAATGGCATACACTCTGCTCCACCCACAGCTGATTGGTCCGCAGAAGACACCAGGCCTGAGCAAACCAATCAGAATCCTTGCCCTGGAATTTAGGATTGTGACTGAGAGAGTCACAGAATCTCTCTGGAGGGCTGTAGCATGTGACCTTTGACCATGTCATCTACTACATGGAATGGGAAACAGAATTCACAGGAAAAAAGAAGATGGAAGCTAAAGTACAGAGTATATCAAAGAAACAGAGATGTTGGGGGTAAGCTGTTAGGATCCTTCGAGAAAAGAGACTCCGTGGAAGCCAGCTGTGAGGTCCCAGAGCTTGCCCGGTTCTTGTATTTCCTGAGGTTTGGGTGTTCAGCTCTTCCTTGAACTTTGTGAGAATCTCTAATCCTGCCAATAAATACCTGCCCCTGCCTTTCTTGGGGGGTGGGGTGCGGCCTTAAACTTGTCTGAGTTGGTTCCCGTAGCTTGAGGAGGAAAAAAGAAAGGCTTGATGAATGCAGATCCTCTTGCTTTTCCTTACAGAACTGATCACCGCCTGAAAGTATCTCACTCACCTGTTTATCGTCTGCTTCCTTCACTGGAACGGCAGCTCCCTTAGAGCAGAGGTCTTGTCGTTCAAGCAAAGTCCTCAGCGCCTGGCCCTGCGCCTGGCACATGGTAGGCTCTCGGGACATAAGTATGGATCAAATCAATAAATTGGGTATAGAGGCCCTTACAAATCATCCAGTCCTACTACCTCATCTTATAAAGGGAAAACTTGAGGCCTGAAGAAGGAGGGTATTGACGAAGGACCCACAGTGAGTTTGCCAATTACTTGGGACTGGAATGCAGGCCTCCCACATGTCCGCCCAGCGTTGGGAGAATAAGCTGCCCAGAACAGTTGCAGTAAGAGCCACCAGGTGCTGGCCAGTCCCCAAGCATCTGGCGCCATGCTAAGAGCTCTCTGGGTATTGGCTCACTTAAGGCTCGTGCGTGCCTAGAAGGGTGGCCCGTGATGCCCGTTTTGCAGATGAGGAAACAGAGGCCTCAGAGGCCCTGCACAGCTTTCCCAAGGCCACACCTTAATAAGGAGCAGTACCCCTCCCTATGTCCTTTTGCCCAAAACTTTCATCCTTTTTGCTTCTAAATCTGGCCTACCAGAGCCCTTGTGCTGACCCTAGGAATGCAGGACCCCTACTCCATCAGGAATGTTCCTTCCTGGGACACAGAAACAGACTAGTATGCTATCTGTCTGAACTGTCAAAACTCGTCTGTCCCACGTCTCATAGCCTTGGGTCCTGTAGTCTGTGACGTCCTCTAAAAGGAGGATCTGTGTCAGTCTGGGCACACTGTGCTAGGGTAAGGATGACTGGGACAGGCTGATGGTGCTCCTTTAAGAGATCTTTGCATTGTAACACAGGACTCATGGAGATCCAGCCCCTCTTAACTCAGAGCAATCACTCTCTGAGGTGGGAGTCCAGCGCTGTGGCAGACCAGTGAGGGTAACATTTTGAAGCTGGAGGCCTTGTGGACCCATCACATCATGCCCAGGGATGACTATTCCTTCCACCTTGATGGTCAGCCTTGGTTCCTCGGACAAAGGAAAGAGCCTAAAATGGAGAAAAAGCATTGAATTTGGGGTCAGAAGACCTGCATTCAAGGCCCAGCTCCACTTCCTCCCAGCTCTGTGCCCGGACTGTCCTGTACTTCTGTGAATGCCATGTAGCTTTAAAAAGATGAGGGGGAGTGACATCAGCAACATGGCGCAGTGAGCAGTTTTCTTTGTCTCTCCTCCTTCGAACTACAACTAATTGGACATTTATCGGTCAACAAAGGATATCCACACAGCATCTCAGGATGCCTGAGAGACCCATGCTGCTATTCATCAGAAGGTGGACAGACTTCCCCCTGGGAGGAGGTGAAGATAGGTGAAAACTCTCTGACCCCCTGACAGCCTAGTACCTGCAAGCGACTTTCTACCAGCGGACATGCTCATAGCATTGCCATGGCACCAAGGGCGGGCATGTGCATGCATCAGAGGAGCAATGGTGGAAACAGGTGACTACAGCCTTACCTAAGCCCCCCACGATCGCCCCTTAGCCCAGAGGGAAAATCCACAGTCCCACAGCAGCCACAGGGAAAGCCTCTACTCGCCATTAGCAGAGAGGCCCTGCTCAGCATTCAGAATGCTGGGAGGCCCCCGGGCAGGAGGATCTTGGGCAGCACAGCAGTCCGCCAGCCGTCTCTGATTCACAAACTCCTGCTGTGAACCAGAGGGGCAAGGAAGACCCAGAGAGACTGTGTGACTGGGCGGTAGCAATTTGGAGCCCCAGCGAGCCTGCTCCATGGTCCAGGGGGAAAATCCACAGTCCCACAGCAGCCACAGTGAAAGCCTCTGTGCAGAGTTAGTGGAGAGGCCCCACCCAGCAAACACAAGGCTGGAAGGCCCTGGGGCAGAAGTAGCACAGCTGGGTGAGCTAACCACAGACTGCAGTAGATACCCATAGCTCTGCTGTGGCCCATAGTGGACAAGTGAGGTCTTGCAGACCCTGACGGTCACAGAGCTGTGAGTCTAGGTGAACCTGCTCCCGGCTGCTGAGAAAGCCCATAACACGGCTGCAGATCCTAAGGAGGGAGCACGTCTAGGTGGTCTGTGACAGGAGGCACCAACAACCTGAGGCCCCCTTGCAATTGTCCCCACAGCTGATGAGAGACCCCACAGGCCCACTGTAACCACAAGGAGGGGCCCAGGTCTGGTCAGCAACAGCTGACAGGGATACTGGTTGGTGCAGATTACAGAGCTGCGCCCCCCCCCCACTCCAGTAGAAGCAAGTGGAAGCAGTAACTAAACTCTATCTCTATGTGGAGGCACAAATTGACGCCATCAAGCAGTATGAAAAAATATATTAAATCTCCAGAACAGAAGGAAAATGACTGAGAAAGAAAAGTACCCAGAAAACAATCCCAAAGACACTGAAATCTATAACCTAAATGACAATGAATTCAAAATAGCCATCATTAAAAAACTCAATGAGCTAAAAGAGAATACAGATAGACAACTCAACAAGTTCAGGAGCTATCTCACAAAAGAGCTTGATACTATAAAGAAGAACCAATCAGAAATATTGGAGATGAAGAACACAATGGAGGAGATTAAGAAAAATCTGGACTATCTGAACAGAAGGGTCAATGACATGGAAGACAGAATTAGCAATTTGGAGGATAGGAATATAGAATGCTGCAGATAGGAGAGAGAACTATGAATAAAAAGAAATGAAGAAACTCTCCAAGAAATATCCGACTCAATTAGGAAATGCAACATAAGGATTATAGGTATCCCAGGGGCAGAAGAGAAGGGGAAGGGGGTAGAAGGCCTGTTCAAAGAAATAATGGCTGATAACTTTCCAAACCTGGGGAGAGAGATGGAACTCCATGTGACAGAAGCTAATAGATCTCCAAACTTTGTCAATATAAAAAGACCAACCCCACGGCATATAGTAGTGAAGCTTTCAAAAGTCAATGACAAAGAGAAAATAAGGGCAGCAAGGCAGAAGAAAATAACCTACAAAGAAAGCCCCATAATGATGTCAGCAGATTTCTCAGCAGATACCTTACGGGCTAGAAGAGAGTGGAATGATATATTCAAAACTCGGAAGGACAAAAACTTGCAGCCAAGAATACTCTATCCAGTGAAAACATTCTTCAAATATGGTGGAGAAATAAAAACTGTCCCAGATAAACAAAAGTTAAGGGAGTTAATCGCCACAAGACCTCCCCAAGGAATGCTCAGGAAGACCCTCATACCTGAAAAATCAAAGAAAGGAAAGGTGTTACAAAACCCAGAGCAAAGGAGATAAGTAGAAAGACAAAATCAGAAAATTGCAGCTCTCCATCAGAACAGGTTAGCAAAGGCTAAGTATAATATTAAAGATAAAAGGAAGAGAAACACCAAGAATAAATATAATCTTGTCATTTTAACCACAAACTCACAACACAAGAAGGAAGAATAAAGAAATCTGACAATAACAACCTAGAAGGGGAAGAGGACAGGGATGGAATGGCTTAATCTAAGGAAATAAGAGGCCATCAGAAAATGGGCTATCCCATCTACAAGATGTTTTATACAAACCACATGGTAACCACTAAACAAATAACAAGAATAAAGACACAAATTACAAATAAGAAGAAAGCCAATATAGAAATCTACCTACCTGAATTGGTAGTCCAAAAGACAAGAAAAAAAGGAAATGCAAGAGAACCAGAAAACAAGTGATAAAATGGCAGCATTAGGCCCCCACATTTCAATAATCACTCTAAATGTAAGTGGATGGAACTCTCCAATCAAAAGACACAGAGTGGCAGGATGGATTAAAGAACAAGACCCAACAATATGCTGCCTCAAAGAAACACACCTCATCCCCAAAGACAAACACAGACTCAGAGTGAAGGGATGGAAGACGATACTCCAAGCTAATAATGAACATAAGAAAGCAGGTGTCGCCATACTTATATCAGACAAAGTAGACTTCAAAGCAAAACAGATAAAGAGAGACAAAGAAGGGCACTTTATAATGATAAAAGGGACACTCCACCTCAACACCTCATTAACACCAATGGATAGATCATCCAGAAAGTCAACAAGGAAATTATACAATTAAATGAAAAATTAGACCAGATGGACTTAATAGATATATATATATAGAACACTCCATCCAAAAACAGCAGGCTACACATTCTTCTCAAGTGCACATGGAACATCCTCAAGGATAGACCATGTCTTGGGAAACAAAGCAAGCCTCACCAAATTCAAGAGGGTTGAAATAATAGCAAGCATCTTTTCTGATCATAATGCTATGAAACTAGAAATCAACTGCAAGAATAAAGCTGGGAAAGGGGCTAAAATGTGGAGACTAAACAACATGCTACTGAACAAACAATGGATTATTGAAGAAATATTATCGGGAGACAAATGATAATGAAAACATGCCATATCAACTCATTTGGGACACAGCAAAAGCAGTCCTAAGAGGGAAATTCATTGCAATACAGGCTCACCTCAATAAACAAGAAAAATCTCAGATAGGCAATTTCAAACAACACCTAACAGAATTAGAAAAAGAAGACGAAACAAAGCCCAAAGTTGGTAGAAGGAGGGAAATAATAAAAATTAGAGCAGAAATAAATGAAATTGAAACAAAAAAGACAGTAGAAAGGATCAATGAAACAAAGAGTTGGTTCTTCGAAAAAATTAACAAAACTGACAAACCTTTAGCCAGGCTCACGAAGAAAAAAAGAGAGAAGACTCAAATAAATAAAATTAGAAATGAGAGAGGAGAAATCACAACAGATACCACAAAAATACAAAAGATCATAAGAGAATACTATGAAAAACTATATGCCAACAAATTGGACAACTTAGAAGAAAGGGAAAAATTCTTAGACTCTTACAACCTCCCCAAAACTGAAGCAGGAAGAAATAGAGAATCTGAACAGACCAACCACAAGTAAAGAAATTTAAACAGTAATCAAAAACCACCCCAAAAACAAAAGTCCAGGACCAGATGGCTTCTCTGGAGAATTCTACCAAACATTCAAAGAAGATTTAATACCTGTCCTTCTCAAATTATTCCAGAAAATTGAGGAAGATGGAGCATTCCCTAACACATTCTATGAAGCCAACATCACCCTGATCCCCAAACCTGACAAGGACAACACAAAGAAGGAAAACTACAGGCCACTATCACTGATAAACACAGATGCAAAAATCCTCAACAAAATTTTAGCAAACCAAATACAACAATACATTAAAAAGATTATACACCATGATCAAGTGGGATTTATACCAGAGACACAGGGATGGTTCAACATCCGCAAGTCAATCAACGTGATACACTACATTAACAAAATGAGAAACAAAAATCATGTGATCATCTCAATAGATGCAGAGAAAGCATTTGACCAGATCCAACATCCATTTATGACAAAAACTCTCAATAAAATGGGTATAGAAGGAAAGTACCTCAACATAATAAAGGCCATATATGACAAACCCATGGTCAACATCATACTCAACGGGCAAAAACTGAAAGCCATCCCTCTGAGAACAGGAACAAGACCAGGGTGTCCACTCTCACCACACTTATTCAACACAGTACCGGAGGTTTTGGCCAGAGCAATTCGGCAGGAAAAAGAAATAAAAGGAATCCAAACAGGCAACGAAGAAGTAAAACTCTCACTGTTTGCAGATGACATGATCTTATATACAGAAAACCCCAAAGAATCCATTGGAAAACTATTAGAAATAATCAACAACTACAGCAAAGTTGCAGAGTATAAAATCAACATACATAAATCAGTAGCATTTCTATATTCTAACAATGAACTAACAGAAAAAGGACTCAAGAATTCAATCCCATTCACAATTGCAACAAAAAGAATAAAATACCTTGGGGTAAATTTAACCAAGGAAGTGAAACACCTATACAATGAAAGTTACAAGGCTTTCCTGAAAGAAATGGATGATGACATAAAGAGATGGAAAGACATTCCATGCACGTGGATTGGAAGAATAAACATAGTTAAAACGTCCATTCTACCTAAAGCAATCTACAGATTCAATGCAATCCCAATCAGAATCCCAATGACGTTCTTTACAGAAATGGAACAAAGAATCCTAAAATTCATATGGGGCAACAAAAGACCCCAAATTGCTAAAGCAATCCTGAGAAAAAAGAACAAAGCTAGAGGCATCACAATCCCTGACTTCAAAGCATACTACAAAGCTACAATAATCAAAACAGCATGGTACTGGTACAAAAACAGGTGCACAGATCAATGGAACAGAATTGAAAGCCCAGAAATAAAACTACACACCTATGGAAAGCTAATCTTCGACAAAGGAGCTGAGGGCATACAATGGAGAAAAGAAAGTCTCTTCAACAAATGGTACTGGGAAAACTGGACAGCCACATGTAAAAGAATGAAAATTGACCATTCTTTTTCACCATTCACAAAAATAAACTCAAAATGAATCAAAGACCTAAAGATTAGACCTGAAACAATAAGTCTTCTAGAAGAGAATATAGGCAGTACACTCCTTGACATCAGTATCAAAAGGATCTTTTCGGACACCGTAACTCCTCAGACGAGGGAAACAATAAAAAGAATAAACAAATGGGATTCATCAGACTAAAGAGCTTCTTCAAGGCAAGGAAAACAGGATTGAAACAAAAAAACAACCCACAGTTGGGAAAAAATATTTACAAGTTATATATCTGACAAAGGGTTAATCTCCATAATATATAAAGAACTCACACAGCTCAACAACAAAAAAATCAAACAACCTGATCAAAAAATGGGCAGGAGACATGAACAGACGTTTCTCCAAAGAAGATACATGGATGGCCAATAGACACATGAAAAGATGCTCATCATCACTAATCATCAGGGAAATGCAAATCAAAACTACACTAAGATATCACCTTACAGCTGTTAGAGTGGAAAAATAACCAAAACAAAAAGTGACAAATGTTGGAGAGGTTGTGCAGAAAAAGGCAACCCTCATACACTGTTGGTGGGAATGCAAACTGGTGCAGCCACTATGGAAAACAGTATGGAGTTTCCTCAAAAAATTAGAAATACCATATAACCCAGCCATCCCACTACTGGGTATCTATCCAAAGAACTTAAATCAGCAATTCCAAAAGTCCCACGCACCCCAATGTTCACTACAGCATTATTTACAATAGCCGAGACATAGAAGCAACCTAAGTGCCCATCAACAGATGATTGGATAAAGAAGATGTGGCATATATATACAATGGAACACTACTCAGTCATAAAAAAGGATAAAATCGTCCCATTCACAACAACATGGATGGACCTTGAGGGTATTATGTTAAGTGAAATAAGCCAGATAGAGAAAGACGAACTGTGTATGACTCCACTCATAGGTGGAAGTTAACATATAGACAAAGAGAACTGATTGGCAGTTACCAGGGGAAAGGGGGGTTGGGGGGAGGGCACAAAGGGTGAAGTGGTGCACCCACAACATGACTAACAATAATGCACAAGTGAAATTTCACAAGGTTGTAAACTCTCATAATCTTAACAAAAAGTTTAAAAAATATGAAAGCATTTTTTAAAAAGCATTCTCCTTGAAATATAAAAAGGATAAACTAATAAAATTTTTTAAAAGATGAGAGGTGGGGAATAATAATAACGCCTTCCGGGAATGCCATCCAGCAAAATTCTTATATTGACAAATAGGAAATACCTGCTATAGACTCTTTGGACGTGTATTTACAGCATTTATTGTGAGCTCCTGCTATGAACCAGACCTGTGCTAAGTACAGAAACCAGCCCAGAACTGCCTTCTTTTCTGACTTAGAGTTTGAGAAGGCAGAGACCAAAGCTTTCCGGACAAGTACTGCCAGACTCCAGGATCAAAGACCATCCCGGCAAAGGTTAATTGGTTAAATTTGTTAGCCACCAGAACAGGAATTTCCACTTGGCAATTAAGTTTGCAAATATTGTAAAACTTTATAGAGTGTATTTCTCCAAATTGATGTGTTCTTTTTCACGTAAGAATCAATTAGTGGGTGTTTCAGTTGCTTAATTAGCTCTGCATGTAAATTAATCTCTGCATATTGAAATTGCAGACCCAGCTTTGTAATGTTGGCTTGTTTCTGAGATAAATCAAATTACCGCAGCCCTAGCAAAGGTTCTTGGTTTTGAGAGTCACCAAAAGCCAGCAGGTCCCTGTGCCGCCTGAGTGTGGGGGCTTAGAGCATAACAGCCAGGCCAATTACATTTACCCGTGGAGAAGACGCCACGTCAGTTCTTATCTCCGCTCTTAGGCGAAGCTCCCTGTTGAATGATTAAATTCTCTGAGCCGTTTAGGTCTCCTGCCCGTGTCCCCATATTACTGAGGAATAAAATACACGTTTTCCATTCCCAAGGCAGAGGTGAGAGCTGGCAGGTGAAACCCATTCTCCGTTTCATTAAAAGGGACAGGAGGTGAAAGGAAGGGTAAATTCATGACCAATTCTGACTCTTCAACTCACGGGAAATTCCAAGTCCTCCAGGAAGCCTCCTCTGACCCCACCTAGCACAGTGGCCGCTCCCTTCCCTGAATTCTTCCCACCTGAGAAGGCCACACCTGTTACACACCACAGCGTGGACTCATGGCATGGACACATGTTTTGGAATCAAACAGACCTGGATTCTTAGAGTCAGGAGCCCTGGCTCTGCTCCTTTCTTTTTAGGAGACCTTGGAAAAGTCTTCCCCTGTCTGAGCCGCGGTTTAGCTCCCTGTTGCAGGTTAGAATTTCCAGAAGCTGACGCTGAGGTGGAGTTTGGGGTACAAAATGTTTTGAAGGATCAGTCCCTGGGGATGAAGCGGGAGAAAGAAGGACTGAGCAGAGGAAGAAGTCAAGCCTGACCGAGGAGTGGCCAACCTCAGCCGAGGGACACATGCTGCCTCTCAGCCTCGCCTGGCAGGGCTTTTACGCCCCCTCCCTCACTCATTCACCCAGGGGGGAGTGTCCTGGGCAGGGTGTGGGGCAGGCAAGGGGGGTGAGCACAAATGGAAGAAGAAGTGAACCCATGAATACAGAAGAATAAAGGAATTAATGAGTAAACAAATGACTGGACAGAAATGAAAGAACGAAGAAAGGAACGGATTTTAATGAGCAAACAAACAAATGAGGGAATGATCCCAGTCGAGAATGGAGAGCCCGGCCTTCCTGCCCACACGGCGCCCTCTTCCCACCCACACCCCACCCTCGGCACAAAACATTCTCTCTCACCTCCTGGGGGCCCCTGGGAGCCACACAAGAATGGGATCTTTTTTGTTACATCTAAGAATACCCCTGTTCCTTAAGGGCCCAGGGTGTGTTATCAAGTCATTGAGAAATTAGTTTTCACACTTCTCTATCTGCTGCCTGAGAACACGGAGTGTTTCTGCAACCAACGGTTACAAGTGTCTAGAATTTTCATTCAGAAGCATGCAACCTTCACCTGCCAGTGCCATGGTGTAAACAGAACTTCCCCAAGGAACCACAAGTTCCAGAAACAACCACCCAGAGCATCCAGGAATGCATCAATGACCCAAAGCAACATTTATTTGGGACAAGTAACTGAGGGTTGAAGCTTTCCACTCGAAACATGGGGAGAATAGAGGCTCTTCCTCCCCAGCTGTCAGCTCCTCTCCCTGTTCTCGGAATTGAGGTCTCCCTGGCTCTGTGTCCCCAAAGCTTGGTGCTTATGCTACACTGTATTACCTAACACAGGCTACTAAGAAATTCTGATACGGGAAGTGGTGAAGAGCTGGCCTAACTGAAGTAGAGATGCTATGGAAGGACCCAGCTGGCACGAGCCAGAGCGGCCTGCCATGTGCGCTGCACAGGTTTTCTGCAGAAACAATAAACAATTAAAACTGGTTTTTTACATCCCTCTCTGTCCTGCTCAAGGATGGGATGCACAGCCTGGCCTCTTTTCCAGCCGCAACTAATCCGTTTAGTGCCTCCGCCTCCGACACACCCCTGCCAAATGCAAACGAGATTCCGGGTTCCCACACTCACCGCCAGGGTTTTCTCTCTCCTCTCTCCCTCTTTCTTACAAATCCTATGTTTTTGGCTACAGTCTATTTTCCCTCACTAGGATGACCAACCATCCTGTTTTGCCTGAGCCTGAGGGAGTCCCCAGGATGCTGGATTTTCAGTTTTAAAAATGAGACAGTCCTAGACAAAGTCAGACAAGTTGGTCAGCTTATCACTCGCTGTGAGAACATTTGTGTGCAAAATAACCGTCTTGGAGTTATTCCCTGAAACCACTTAACGTGCGAAACCCTTGCAACACTCCATACTACACGCTCAACAAACATCCGCTGCTATTATAATTGTTGTTGTTATAGTCAGGTTGTTCATGCGCAATGTCGCCCCCACCCCAAAGGTATTCCTTCCATCCTCCTGTGCCCACACTCAGCAATGTGCCCCACAGAGCGTTTGTGATGAGTCTAATGGCATCATTTTAATCTAACAAACTTTACTGGGTTCCCAAACACTGTGCCAGACTGAGATTCAACAGCAAACTCGGAACACACGGGCTCTGCATGCACGAGGCTCGCAGGCGCGTGTGGGAGACACACACTGAATAAACGAACACCGAGTTAACATACACTTACGTATTGTGGTAGGAGCCAAGAAGGAGATACAAAGGGTGCATGAGAGAGTGTAGCCCGGACCCCTAATCTGGGTTGGGGAATCAAGCCAGGCCTTTCTGAGGAAGTCACATTTAAATGGAGACCGAAGGGCGGGGGAGTTAGGGAGGTGAAGAGAGGTCAGTGGCCCACTTTGAGAGCTATAAGCAGTCCTGCAAAGTTTGGTTATTCTTCGAGTTCTTAAGAGTACTGGACCAGAAAGTCTAGTTACTTAAACAAAGCCAATGGTGAAAACCGTCAAGCTAAAGACATTCACGTAACATAAATAACTATTCCATATTCAACTCTTCTGCAAAAATTGTCATACACACATGTGCCACAATTTGAGCAACTGTGATCCATAAAAATCTAGTCCGATGCCAGAGCTGGGCTATAAAGGGAGCGCTCTCCACCTTGGAAGCACTCCTCACCTCTCTCAGAGGCTCCTGTGTAAATGGGGACCATACGGGGTAGAGGAAAGAAACTGTGATTGGGGGTCAGAGGCCTGGGGTGGAGACATCATTTTGTCCTTACTAACAGCAAGCCCTGTGGCCATCATCCCTCTGGGCTTCCCTCTCCCCGTCTGTAAGCGGGTACAAGAATGATCCCTGCCTCCACCCCCCCACCCCCCGCCTCACAGGGTTTGTATGAGGAAAAGAGGAGTAAAGCCCTGGGGAAATGTTAGTTCTTGGTGGCTGTCTCTCCCCCGAGATTGTGAGCTTCTTCAGGACAGGGCCATGTGTACCTGGAGCGCAGCAGAGCAGGGCGTCCGATAAATGGATCAATGAAGCCCTGTGGTGTTGAGAGGTACGGACGAGCACACAGGTTCTCGATCCAGAAAAACTTTCTAGTTGTGTGACCTTAGACTGGTGATTGAACCGCTCTCTGCCTCAGTTTCCCCTGCAGTGTGGTGGGGATAATAATGTCGACTTTTCAAGGTTGAGTTGAAAATAAAGGCAGTAAAAATAAAGGGGCTAGCATCGCATCCAGGCACAACTTTCCAGCCGTGATTCTTAAATAATCCAAGCCCTTCCCATCCTGGGAGTCTTTGCACATACCGTTCCCTTGGCCTAGAATGCTGTTCTTCCAGCTTTTTGTATGGCTATTCCTACTTACCCTTCAATACTTACCTTAAATGGGATGTCTTCAGAGAGGCCTTTCCTGGCCATGCTACTGTAGTTGGCCTTCCTCTGTAAATCTCTATTTAAAAACTCTATTTGATAGTATTGCTGTGTAAAACATCCCCCCAGAACATAGTGGCTTAAAACAACAAATATTCATTATCTCATAGCTTTTGTGGGCCCGGGATCCGGCTGTACATAGCTAGGTCCTCTGGCTCAGGGTCTCTCACAGGTAGGAATCAAGATGTTGACTTGTGGTCATCTCAAGGCTCAACTCAAGGAGGAGCCACCTCCAGGCTCACTCGTGAGGCTGTTGATGGGCCTCGGGTCCTCAATGGCCGTTGGCCGCAGACGTCAGGTCCCTGCCATGTGGGCTACGTGCACACAGCAGCTGGCTTCCATCAGAGTTAGGGCTGAGAGAAAAAGAGACTGGGGACAAGCACAACAGAGTCATGATCTTTTCCTCGTCTTTGGAGTGGCATCCCATCTCCTTGGCCATCTCCCGTTCTTCGGAAGTGAGTCATGAGCCTGGGCCACACTCGAGGGAGAGCATTGCAGAAGGGCATGACTACAAGAAGGCGGGACCATTGGGCACCATTTTAGAGCCTGTCTACCAGAGTAACCTTTCTAAAACTCTCCTGATTCGTTATTTCCCATTTATTTCTTTCCCCTCTTTACAGTGACACACCATCCACAAGACCATAAGCTCCATGAGGACAGGAATCCTGTGCTTAGTGCCAAGCTACTAGTAGAAGGATAGTAAGTGGTCAATAAATGAATCAATTAAAGCCAGCCCTGTGCCATGGGGAACAAGACTCGGCCCGCCTCCAGCTGTGGGACAGACAAGTAAATGGGCAGGCACAGCAGGTGGCGGTGTCACTGCTCTGCTTTTTTAACCTCACAAGGGACCACGGCTTTTGCCTTGCAAAATGACTGAGAAATTTCCCAATTTCTGCAGAAGGATTTGTTTTGCCTTCTGGGTCCCTGTCATAACTTCTGATATTGTGCCAACTCATCCCTCTGTGTGGGGGGGCCGGCAGGGGAGGTGCCGACAGACAGTGGAAGGAGTAAAGTTCTCAGGGCTCAATAATCATCTGAAAGGTTTTGACGAGTCGACCGGCCAGGGGCCTGAGAGTAGCCTGTCTGCTGCCCGCTGCCCTGTTTGACGAATTGTTTGCCAAAGAGCCCGGCCAGCGGGTGCTTTGACCTTGGAGAGAAAGCGATCTGTCTTCATGGAAACACACTGTCATAAGCACATGTCTCAATTTTGCTTGAACAGGCGCTGGGGCTGCTCGAAAAGAGAGCCTTGGACACGGCTAAGGAGGAAAAATGTGTGGCCCATCCAGGGGCACGGAAGCAGATAAAATTAACCCAGAGTGACCCTGGAGAGCAGGGCTGGAAACCAGCACGTTTCCCTCCAGTGAGGCGAGTCCTCAGCAAGGCCAGAAGCACAGTCACTCCTTCTTTGGGGAGTGAAAGGGCCCCTCACCTCCCATCCTCCCTGACCAGGCTCTCCATTAGTCACCAAGGACAAGTGGAAGGGCATCCTGGAGGCAGTGCCTTTGGTATTCCAGGTCCCTTGTGGCAAAAACCACACACTGGCCCCTGCTGCATCTTGAAGGTCAAGGAGGTGAGCCCTAGGAGATAGGGTGGCTGATAAATCCGATGTCTCCACAGCCACCTCTCTGAGGACCTGGCTGAGCCGTTCCCCTCTGTCTGTGCTGACAGCTCCAGTGGAGATTTATCTGCTGGGATCTGGGGCTGCTGCAGAAGCAGCCAACTCATGAATCTAGAGGAAAGGCATTGACTGAAGCCCAGGCTGTGCTTATTAAAGAAGAGAAAGGACAGGAAGAAGAGCTCAGAGCTCCTGCCGGGCCCCCGTTTTGAGTGACACAGGATGGGGTATTATGGGATGGCTGGGCTATTTTGGGATGAATTGGACAAATAGATAATGTTCATGGGGAGAAAATAAAAGCCAGATATGCTCTGAGAAGCTGATCGTGGGCAACTGATACAGAGACATTTGCCAGGGAGGGGAGAGGCAGCTGAGGGGCCCCGAGGGACGGGACCTCGGGCTCACAGCCCAGAGACAAACCACAGGGCTTTGCTGTCAGAATGATGTGTTATCTCCTCCCGTGACTTGCAGGGGCACCACGGAGGAGGCAGGGGGCCAAGGCCTAGTGAAGAGGGAAGGTTCCATCATTCTGGCGTGGGCCAGGGTCAATCTTCCTGGAGGCAGAAGGCTGGACAAGATGATCTCCACAGAGACTCTTCCAGGAAAGCTCTGATTTATCTCAAAATTTTTTGTGGTTATTGTCTTTTCTACTGTATGTTTTTGATTGCTTGCCGGCGCCATTTTTAGGATGCTAAATATCAGCGAGCCAAAGATCCAGTCCTGAGGTTTTAAAAGCATGATGTTTTGTGTATTTATTGTCCTTTTATCTTCACACGCCGTGATGTAGGGGCAGACACTGTAACCCACAAGCCCAACCTCAATGCAAACCAATTGCTCAGCTCTGACCCCAGCCAGAGACAGGATAGAGCTGAAACCAGCTCCACAAAGGTGTCCCCAGCCCCAGGGGCCCAAGGGCGCCTGAGGAAGACGGAGTCCCAGGACAAAGCCATCAGGATTTGTTAAGGGGATGCAAGAGAGAATTGAGAACATCCCCAAACTCAAAGGGAATGGTATAGCAAACAATGACCAAGTCACCCAATAGCTTTACCCAATAGCTAACAATTATCAAGTATTTCCCAGCGTCACCAGTAGTGCCAAAGCACCGTTGAACTGGCCCACAGCAGCTTTTCTGAGCAGATGTGTCTGCTCTACACCACACCTCTCCTCAATTTGGCTTTACTCTCTGTGACGGTTAATTTTATGTGTCAAGTTGACCAGGATATGGAGTGCCCACATATGTGGCTAAACATTATTCTAGGTGTGTCTGTGAGAGTGTTTCCAAATGAGGTTAGCATTTGAATCGGTGGGCTGAGTAAAGCAGATTGCCCTGTCTGATGTGAGTGGCCTCATCCAACCCGCTGAGGGCCTGAACAGAACAAAAAGTCTGAGGAAGGAAGAGTTCGCCCTCCGCCCGGCTCCTTGAGCTCTGGTCTTCTCCTGCCTTTGGGCTGAGACCTACACCACGGCTCCCCTGGTTCTTGGGCCTGCAGACTTGGACTGAAACTACACCACCAGCTTTCCTGGGCCTCCAGCTTGCAGACGGCAGATCATGGGCCTTCTCAGCTTCCGTGACTGAATGAGCCACTTCCTTGTAATAACTCTAGATAGATAGAGAGACAGATACAGATATAGATATCTATGCATATATGTATGTTTCTCTGGAGAACCCTGGCTAATACATTCCCATCCCAGGGTGATATTGATCTCTCTGCCAGCCTGGAAAATACTTTTATTCTTTAAGTAGGGTTACTGTTATCTCCTATAAAGGTCTTAGATTAGAGTAATTGAAGATAGTGAACAATAGTTAACTAACTATAAATATTTCAAAAAAAAATAACACTTTGAAGACAACCACCTTAAGGGACAGTATCATATGAACTTCACTTATGTTTATGGCAAAAAATCCACCAAGTTCCTCTTCTGCCTTCCTTTTGACTTCAGGGATTGGTGTATACTAGCTAACCAGTCTTATAATTTTGAACACAGTGCCAATGTTCAAAGAATTGGAAAAAAATAAAATATACTAACACTCAAGTCTCATCACCAGACAATTGTTATTCTGTAGACTTGGGGTAGCCAGATCTTGATATTTCAGGAGAAACCATACCTCTAGATTTTCTGTGATATCCCCAATTTTAAAATTCAATCAACTAAATTTGATGTTTTCAGTCACCAAGGAGGTGATTTGATCACCATGAAGAAATAGAACATGACTGAGTGCCAGGTCCCACCCATTGGCAAATGTCTGCTTTGCCTGATTTGGGCTCCTGGAGTTTCTGAGTAATGGGCAGTATTTTATTTCCTGGCTGTTTAGATTCTTAATTTTTTTAAATCAAAGGCTCATGGAGAGCTAGTGGAGGGGAGAGAAAGGAAAATGAAAAAAAAGCAAAATAACCCTAGGCGAGTCCCTTCTCCTCCTATGAAAGTGCTTAGACAAGTCTTCGGTGAGTTCTGAGGTGCCGTAAGAGGACACAGTTCAAAGTGTGAGGGCTCAGGGACAGGTGGACAGAGAGAGAGGAGCAGGGGGAAGTGTGAAGTTCTTTCCAGGCTGAGCCGGGGCTGCCTGGCCTCCTGACACCCCCCAGAGACCCTCTTTGAAATGACAGTTGCTTGCTCTGTAAAGCTTCCTCTTTGCCTGGCTGACGGTGAACAGTCACTGGCCTGCTGAAAGAAAGGTCCCCAGGTCACTCAAATCTGTGTACTACACACCGATCAATAACATGGGGAGTTACACCCCCACCCATAAACGTGTAACTCAATCAGGACTGTGAAGGTGGGCACAGAATTTGCCCCTGAAAGCCTGCTGTGAACAGCAGAAAATGTGGGTGATTTCATTATCTGAGATTGCTTTGTCATATTTCTGCTGAACCAAAGGATAACTGAAATGAACATTAATAATTCAGCACCACGGCCAGGGCTGCAGAACCTTGGGCTCTGCCCCTCCCAACCATTGGCTCCTCCTGGGTTTGACCGGGAAACAGCCTGGACCCCAGTGACTATGAGGAGCCCAAGGTAAGTCAAATCTCAGGGGCTTTCTGACCCACAAAAGAGGTGGAGTCCTTGTGCAGAGACAGGTCAATTCCCAGCCCCAGCCTGTGGTCAGGCCTCCTGGGCAGTGTCTGGGAGCTCAGGGAATGGGGGTCTCCCAGGCCAGAGATTCCTTCTTTCTTAAGGCCCTTTCCTTCAGAGGTAGCCATGGGTTTTCTTTTGACCCAAGGGACAGGTTGGGGTGAATCTTGAACAGAAATTTCCTTTCTATCTGATGTCTTTCTCCACTTCACTGTCTTTCTCCTCTTTCACTTTCTCCTTTATCTTCTCTCTCTCCTCCTCTCTCCCTCTGCTCCTTTTCTTCTGTTTTACTCCATTTATTGCCCTTCTTCCTTTAAAAGAATTCTAGCATGTCAAAGCCAAAAGTGCCCCCAAAGGCTTCTGGCACAGGGTAGCAAACTCAGATGTCCTTGGGGGCCGGTAGGTCATATAAACGCATAAAGCAGGCAAAGCATTATGTACTAAGGAGAGCTGCTCCTGTGGACATCTGGGTAGTGTGCTCTCTGCCTAAATACATGCAAGTTTTGTATTTTTAAAATCCAATGCTGGCCAAACAAAACACAGTTAGGACCTGAAGGGGCCTGTAAGTCCTCAGTTTGTGACCCAGTCTAGACTGGCTCCCTTCTTTACAGAGAGCAAAATTAAGGATTGGAGGAAGGGAAGTGATTGGCCCAGGGTCACACAGGAAGGGAGTCTCCTGGCTTCCAGGCTGCAGCCCTTTCCAGAACAGCTGAGCTTTTCCTCTATACCTTTCTGTACATTTATTCATTCGCTGGTTCATTTATTTCCTCATTCAGCACAGACTCATTTCCAGTCTCGGGCACTGAGGACATGGTTGAACCATACCCTGCCCTCCCAGGACCCTCAGTTTGACTGTGGGAGGTGACGTGGTGGTATTGATTGTGACCGGGGCTAGGGCACAGTCACAGGCCATCTGCCTGGAATCCCCACAGGCACCAGAGACTCCCTATCAGGGTCAGACAAGGACATTCTTCCCTCTGACCTTGGACTGTCACCTGGAAACCCCAGGTTCTTAAGCACTGGCTCCTGAGTGACTGACTAACTGAAGCAGATGTCGTGATCAAAACGCTCACCCGTTAGCCCGACTTAAGGCAGCCTTACAATGGCCTTGGCATTCTGGTTAGCCATACTGCTCCCCCGCCTCCCCCTCCAGGAGCAGGACTGGATGAATCTGCCCAGCGCACCGCTGCCCTCTGGGCCTGGCCTCTGACACCCACAGGCTCACAGCTGGAATAAAAATCATCATGTGGCCTCAGCATGGCAGAAGCAAACCTGAGTCCAGGCTAGAAGGCCCACAGCCCAGGCCTTTATTTCTCAGAAGTCTCTAGGCTCCCCGGGATTGTGTTTGTCACCTGCCACAGGCACTCAGAAAATGCACAGTCTCACTTACTCACTTGGACATTCATTCAACAAGCATCCACCAAGTGCCTCCTGTGTTCCAGGCCCAGAAATGGATGAGATGCAGACTCTGCCTCAAGCCCCCACCATCCCAGGGAAGACGGCAGCATCAACACCCTCTCTGAAGGCCAGAATGAGAAAACCAGGGCCTGTCCACAGCCTGGGGGTTTTCTCCTCTGTTTTCTGCCTCTCCTCTTTGGGGCCTCCCCTGACCTCTGGCCTCATTCTCCAATGTCGCTTTCTTAACTCTGCTTTGGAGTCTCAGATAGTCTCCAAATCCTCTTCAAATCCTCATCCCTGTAGATCTCACTAAAACCCCTGGAGGAATATTGGGCTGCTTTAGTCCCGTCTCACAGATAAGGAAACTGAGGACCAGAAAGTAGAAATGACCCAATTAGCTCACAGGGGTAAGTGGCAGAGCTGGGATGAGGTCCCAGTTTCTCCTGATATCTGCAGAGAAGGAAAGCGGAATGTTCCAGAAGGGGGGCAGCAACCCTGGGACACAGGTACACTTTCACCTCTGTGAAAAAGCTATGACTTTGAGACAAAAATTGCCTCTAGATGTGGGACCTGTATTCTATTGTCAGAGCCTAGGGAGCAGGTAAGCATTTCAGGGGAAAATTTGTGAAAGCCGTAATAATTTCTAACACTTATTAAGTACTTATTCATTACTTAGTACTTACTAAGTACGCCATAGTTCTAAGAGATTTACATTTAACCTCTGTAACAACTACATGGAGCTAGGTATTATCTGAACCTATTTTGCAATAAGAGAAGTGAGACAGAGAGGTTCTCTCTCTCAGCTGACGGAGGGAGACGCGGGGCCAGAGCAGGGAACGTGGCTCCACACGCCGTGCTCTCAAGTGCTCTGGCACGTGGTTTGGCCAAAGCACGCTTCCCGTTTTGAAGAACCAGGAATATTGATTGGGAAGGAAAAGAGAGAGGGATCATGGATTGCTAACTGCCCAACAAATGGGTAGGAAGCCATGCAAATCCCTGTCAGCATAAAAACGCAAGAGGGCAGATCATGCGTGCCTCTGCAGGACGGGATGGCTGGGCAGAAAGGAGAAACTAAGAAACAGAGATTCTACGCAATTGAATCAAGGGTGCTCTTTTCAAACCTCTAAAACAAGTTCCAGAAACCCCCTCATCTCTTCTTGCTGATACTCCATGGGTTGCCTAAACTGCTCACCACCAGGCCTCCCCATCAGAGATGTACGCCTTTGGTTAAGGTGCTGTCACCTGGCAACATGGACCATTCCTCCAGAACAGTAGCCCACTAAGCCTGTGCCGTTGTACAAGTTCTCTCTTGCTGCATCACAAATTACTGCAAATTCAGTGGCTTACAAGAACACTTACGTATTAGCCCACAGTTTCTGGGGTCAGCAGTCTGGGCACAGCTCAGCTAGGTGCTCTGCTTCAGGGTGTCTCACAGGGCTCCATCTAGGGGTCAGCCAGGGCCAGGGTCTCATCCGAAAGCTGATTTGGGATCCACTTCTGATTCACATGGTTATTGGCAGGATTCTGTTCTTTGTGGGTTATTGGACTGAGAGCTTCTGTTTCCTGCTGGCCGTTATCCAGAGACTGACCTCAGTTCCTTGCTGCGTGACTTCTTGCTTCAAAAGTGTGTAAGCTGAGAAAGCAACAGAGAGAGTCTGCTAGCAAGATGGACAGTAATCTTTTTAATCTGATCACAGGAGTGGCATCCCCTCAACCCTGAAGTCCTCTATTGGTTAGAAGTAAGTTACTCCAGGCAACAGGCTTACACAAGGCTGTGAATACAAGGAGGCAAAGATCATCGGTGGCCATCTTAAGAGCTAGCTACCACATAAGTCATTACTATATTAGTGTGAATTAGTTTATCAGCTCTTTTCAGCAAAATGGTTAGGTGGCAGCAAGGGATTTTTGACAAAAGGAGGAAGGAGAGACAGTTTTTGAGTCTAGGCTCTGCCCTGGCAGAGTGGGCCTGGTGAGCAAGCTGTGAGCAAGCCAGTAAACCAAATGTGGGTTTCCCAAAGCCTTACACCTCTGTTTGGAGACAGGCGGAGTCAGAGAGAACTGCGCCAGTCCATGTGGTTTTTCTCCTTTTGTCCCTGGGCCATGACTTTGGCACAAAGTCATGATCTGAATCTCCCATGGTGGCAAGACAGGCAGTAAGCCTGCCCTGTCCCATTGTCCCTGTCACCAAGCATCCATCCCCTCCCTCCATGTCCTAAAGGACATCCAACTCCAGTTTCCTGTGCATATTGCCTCCAAAGCCTGTGCTACAAATACCAAGCTGTCCCCTGGGTCTGCTGGTAAAACCCAAGGCCCAGCACCCGAGGATCAGCCTTGTTGCTTCCATTTTGGACATCATGGCTCCCTGCATTTTCAAAGCCGCAGCGTTCTCCCTGGAGAGGTCATATAAAGGAAAACTTACTCTACTAAAAGACCTCTGACAGAGACACATCATTATCCAAGATTGGTTTAAAAAAGCCTTAATAAAGACAACAATGAGAAGACATTAACTCATTTGGCTTGTGTTTGAGAACCTGACAAATCTGAGAGGTAGGGCTTTTTTTCAACCTTAGTGATGGATCAAATCTTGTTTGCATTGGAAATTAGCTAATGTGCTGATGCCTCAGAAACCTCACGCTGAAGCCAAGAAGACATTGAACCTGCCTAAATGCATGAACCACTTCCACACCCACGAAGCTCACCACCACCCAAGCCAGACCCTTCAGAGGCTGAGACATGTTGCTCACAGAGCCAGGAGTCTGTTTCATTCCCCTTACATAGCAACTTACCATTCTTGCCCATTTATTTTAAGCAAATTATTCAGCCAAGTTGACAAGCATGAAAAAAACATGATCTACCCTGGGCTTTTCAAAAGAGATTTTCTCCTAAATATGATTCATTGTGCTCTGATCTCTCACTGTATTTTTATCAAATGTTCCATGCCAGCTCTTAAAAGGACTCTGTCAACTCTGCTGGTTATGGCTGATTTCTTTGACTCTATTGTCAGATGAATCCCTTATCAACCTGCAATAGAAAATTCCACATGCTCTGGGAGATACCCAAAGGAGCCTCTGGGAGTCCGGAGACAGATCATAAAGACATTCAAACTCAAATATGTATCAAATAACCATGAGATGCCAGGCCCCATTCTAAGTGCAATAGTACCAACTATTAAAAGGACATATATTGTCCCTGACCTCATGGAGGTTGCATTCTAGAAGGGGAGACAGACTAGTAGATGAATAAATTAATGTTGGACATTGATAAGTGCTATGAAGAACATAGAACAAGGTGATATAACACAGAGCGACTGGGCAGAGTGGATTGGGAATGCAGAAATTCTTCCAGGGGAAGCACCAGGTGAGTGGAGTTCTGAAGAGGGGTGAGCCAAACAAGGTTCTAGAGAAAGAACATCCTAGAATAGGCAACAGTGGCTCTCCATCTCTGCTATTGTGGATGCCACCAATCAAGCTGGGTCACATTCCTTTCTTTACAGATTGTGTGACAGGAAGTCCAGCTCTTCCCGTGACCAGGGAGGAGTGGAAAGATCTAGAAGGGAGGGTCCTGGGATGTGGCTCTGGCCCCTCTGCAGGAAGCATCAAGGGTACTGGCAGCAGGGGACACGCTGTCTTTTTTACTACAGCATCCACAGAATCTAGCTCAGAGTCTGGCACAAAGCAGGGACTCGATACAGTGCATTGAACAAAAAGTGAATGGTAGATGGCAGTAAAACGGCTTCAAAGAATACAACTAGCTAACCAAAAGGTCGTAGGTTAACAATCCCTAATATGCAGGGCCAACAGGGAATGTCACACCTTAATTCTTGATAATAATTATTAACTGCTATTCATTAAGCACTTATTACGCTCAATGCATTTGTTGGGCACTGTGGTGAGCAAATTATGTATATAACCTCTTTTAATCCTCCCAAAACTCTTGAGAGAGGTATTATTTCCTGTTACAGACAGATATTGAATCACACGGATCCATCACACTAATCACCTCCCTTGTAAGTGGATATGGGAAATGATGGGAGGTAAAAGCGGGGACATTTCATGACACTCTGGTACCCCACCTCAACATGACTCCATCACACTAGTGGAGAAATTTTAGGAGAATTTGCTTCTAACAGCTTTCGGTGTTCATAGTCCGGGGTTGGTGATTCTGTGACTTTCCCAGTTTCCTTGTTTTTCATTTATTTACTCATCCCTTCAGATATATTTATTGAGCATCTACTATTTGCAAGGCACTGTACTGGAGGCATATGAGTAAACAAAATAGTTAAAAGATTCTAGAACTGCTGTCCTCCTCTCAAGAGGTAATCCTTGGCATATGGAATAAGAATACAGCAGACAGACTGGCAAAACAATACTTCATGTCTGTCTTCTGCTTACCCCACATCCATGGCCCAGGATGTCTAAAACATATGGGCATTCTTTCAACCAGCAGAACATGGCAGGGAGGCAAGTGGGTAAGAAATGACAGTGAGGAGCACTGTCAAAAAGCAAAGTCTTAGCCAGAGCCAGGGCTGGCCTCTTGGTCCACAGAAGGTATGATGCTACAGTGGCCAATCTCCTCTGTAGCCAAACTTGGCAGCCAGACTCTACAGCTGGTTTTTGGAAGAATTCAGATTCAAATCACCCCCTCACTCTCGCGTACAATGCTAGGCTGAAGCGTCCCTTTGTTTCATCCTCTGGTCACTTTCAGTCCCAAACCACCTCCCAGGCCACCCATCAGCTTCCATCTCCCACGTGCGTCTCTCCACGTGGCCTTTGGATGCCTCTCCCAACTCTCCTTTGGTTTGTAGTGGCAAGAAAAGGAGCCTTCTTCCTCTATAGCCGTCTATCTGACAAAAATCAGTTCTCTTAGAAATAGAGATGGAGGACATTGGGCCGGAACAAAATGGCCAGTAGCTTTCTCTTCAGGTGCGTCCCCAATTCTTGGGTGAGCTGTTCTTCTTGGAGGCCAGGTAAGAGCCCCTGCTTCCTGCTGAGCCAGAGGCACCGTGTGTGTGTTCTCCTTGCACTAGGCGTGCATCCTCTCACAGAGGGCCTCACAGCTAACTCTGGGACAAGAAAATGCCGCCACCCACCAATCTCCCCCATCAGTTTTCTTGCTCTCGCAGCTCCCCCGGCCTTTAAACCTCAAACAGTTCAAACACCCTGTGCCCACACAGCACCTGCACTTTGGAATACCTAACCCTAACAACCTGTCATCGCCACTTTAGCTGGCTGATCTTGGATGAGTCACGACCTCCTTCTGGCATCATTTCCCTGTCTATAAAATGGGAGTAACAGTACTTACCTCACTCAGGTTATTACCAGTATGTGCAAATCTCTTCACACATTTCCTGGCACGTTAGAAGCATGAAATTGGTGCTTCTCAACCCTGGGTGCTCATTAGAATCACCCAGGGAACTTTTAAGAATATTGATGTCAAGTCCCCAGCCCAGCCTCATGAAACTAGAACCTCTGTGTATGGGAGCCTGGGCGTTAGTACCTTTTAAGGCACCCTAGGTGATTCTAATTTGCAGCTAGAAAGACAGCCACTTCACTAGATAAATGGTGGCTATTAAGATTCTTGCAGTTGCTGTTTTTAATCCACATTGTCCAGATGCAAACCCAAAGGTGCAAGATCTCGAAGAAAAAAAGCCTTGCTTGTATCTGAAAATAGTGGAGCGCATCTGATTCTCAGCCAAGCCCGAATCATCTTTCAGAGGGAACTAAATGAACCGCAGAAGTCCTTAGCCCATGGCACAGTGTCTTAGGTAAAAGGCACCTAATCAAACATTTCAGGGATAATTGGCATATTGGCTGTCCACAGAGGGAAGTAATCTGAATTAAGCACCATGAGTTAGCGGGAAGAGGTGCCTGTGGCTCTGGGCTCTGGACATACGTCACATCTGCGTAAATAAATCAGACCCAGGGACACAGGCTCCTTCCCCATGGGACCCTGCAGCCCTGCTCCACATCTGAGACGAGCGGATGAAGACATTCAGAGAGGGGAGCCCACTTGGCAAGTTTGAATTCCAAAGCCATGGCTGTTTGATCTGGAGTAATGAGAGTGCGAAACCTGACGTCTACACAAACCCAAGCAGGCGAATGTGAGAATGAATCCCAGGAAACAAAACAAGTTCATGCGCCATCTGTGGTCTCATTGGAACCGGCTGCCCATTTTGTAACATCACTACCTTGTGGTGGGACTTTTGGCATCAAAGTCTTCCATGGCAATTAAAGGAAAAAAAAAGTGAAGGAAATAAAAAGAAGAACAAACTCCTTTCCCGTGTCCCTTTACCCCTGAGTGGAGTCAGAGTTCTCATTATTTCATTAGCTGGTCTCATCCCCCGATGGTAACTGGCTTCATGAGCATTTGATTTAAGCTGCAATTAAAAGCCCCAATCACAGAAATACATTTTTAGAAGATAATTGGGTGCATCATTGCCAGCTTGTTGGCCTGTTAGCTGGCTCTAACTGTTGGCCAGTAAATGAAAAACGAGTGCAAGTAAGTAGTTTATCCAAAGACACATCAAAGAAAAGGAAGTCATGTTCCCAGTGATCAAGGACTCTACCCTCTGCCCTGATCAGGACTCCTGCCTGTGCTCAGGACCACAAATCCATCACTCTGGTCTAAAAGACGTATGGGGTACAAGGATATTTTCATTGCTTTGCATACATTAGAAGGAGGAGCTCCTGAGAGAACTGTTTCCTATCTTGCTTTTTTCCTTCCACATCCTGCTTCTTTCCTTCTTTTTTCTTGCAACGAAGCCCCCAAAATGAGTCATAAGGTCTTAGTTTTTCATTTTTCTCCCCACTCTCCTTTTATGTAAGCCCATAGTAGTAGCTTGAGCTAAAGAAAGACTTTTCTTTTTTTTTTTCTTGGAGGGATAGCAGAGCTGTCAAAAAGGTTGCCTCTGCAGATTACAAGTTTCCCTTCATTGGGAGAGAGAGGGTGGGTGGTACCTTGGGCAGTAGAGAAAGTTCAAGCACTGGATGGGTGAATCGTAATTTATCAAAGGGAAGTCACTGATCTTTACCATTCTTCTAGCAGATTGCACCCTAGTTTTCCTTTGAGAAAGCTTCCCTCTTCCCTCTCAGCCTGTACAGATTGGGAGTTATGGTAGATCCTATTACTGTTGCAAGTACTCACTCTCCTCTCTCTCCATGGGAAGAGCATGCCTCCTAGCCCCTACGATGCTGTCTTAGCTGTCTAACTGACTTTGGCCAATAGAATATAAGTGTTCATGACACACCACGTCTGAGCAGAAGCTTCAGATTCATTGGATGGGTCAGCTTGGCTTCCTGCTCTGCCTCAAAAGCGGTCTTATACACCTAGTGGCTATTCCTGCAGCCAGAGTGAGAAGATACATGGTAGGGAGCCCAAAAGAGCCGAGCAGAGCCACAGCGGCTGCAGCCAACTCTCAGCCACCAACATTTAACAAGAGAGGGAAATACTCAGCAGAGCCAGCGAGATGTGGTACATCTTCTCCTGGGGGCTGGGAGAGAAAGAGACAACTTCCCCACGGGGCGTGAAGCCGCAACTGGGGAAGATGGGATTGCTGTCCTTTTCTTGCCACCGCAAAGGTAGAAAATAAAGCCCAGATGTGTAGGAAAAATAGCCAAGACACAGAGAAGTCAGGCCTTGTGGCATCACTTGAGTTTAGACCAAAACACATCGAAAGCAGACCTTCCCCTGCGCGTTTGAATTAGCGAGCCAGATTCCTCTTTATTCGGGTCTCTTTGCATTGGATTCTCTGTCACTTGCAACTAAAAGAATTCCCGCTGAGACAGATTCCAAACCCGAGGTTCTTATTCTCTCAAACCTTCCCCACTGTCCCCTCAAGAGACAAAGGAGCCCAGACATCAGGAGCAGAGGTGCCATTGCTCAGACAGAAAAGCTCCTGGGGACCTGGAACCTTACCACACCTTAGGATCAGCCCTGCCTTGGAGTTGTCTACTGACCTTGGGCAGTTGACAGAAGATGGAGCCGGAGAAAGGACTTTTATATAAACTCAAGGGGTGCTTGACATTTCACCTGTAGCCCTGGAGGTGCACAGTGAAGCCTTCTGCTCTGTCCACTTCATCAATCATCACAGCAACTAACATTGGCCGGTAAGAGACGTGGCTAGGCCTATGGTAGACTTTTATTTCTAAAAGCATCGATGACAATTTGATTTACATGATTAATTTCTTCACCAATAGCCATTTCTTCCTGATTTAAGTCAGAAACTAAATAATACAAACTGACAAAAATATCATTGCAGAATCAATAAAACATCCTCAACAGATAATTATAGCGTTAATGCACTTATTCTCCAGTTGGTGCATCAATCACAGTTAATGGGGATAAGCTGAAATGATTTTAATTAAAGCCATTTGGGTTCTGTTGCCCTGAGTCATAGAATGCTGAAACATAAGGGCCCTAAGAGCTAAGAGACCAATTGTTTTCATATCCCGGCTTTGCTGGAACCCTGGCATCTTTAGAAGCACTTCTCCAAGCACTATAGGAAGTAGTGGCAGGACAGAGAGCTGAATGTCAGCAGCTCCGGGATTTCCATCTCATTTCAAACAGAACGTCTCTGAATGTGAATTTATTTGAAAAATGGATCAGGCTACAGTAGGAATAAGAAGAGGCAGAAGAAAGGAACAAATAAAAGAACAGAGAAAGATGAGGATGAGTTTAAAAAACATTGATCTAATCCAATCTCATTTTTCCAATGGGGAAACTGAGGCTCAGAAAGTGGGAGAGATTTACCCAAAGTCACACAGATGCTCTACGACAGAAATCCAGATACTGGTTCCCAGGCTAATATGTTTCCCATTGCACCATCTTTACACATTTTACATTTTAGAAATAAGGATTTATTTCATGGTGGCAAGGAGAATATGGGGCAATCTGCCCCAAAACATCATCAGGAAAGACTTTTACCCTTGATCCCTGCTTCAAACCAGTTACACAGGCCCTGCCCTGGCCCTGGCCTGGGATTCCAGCCAAAGTGTTCCATTCAAGATCTTTCCCATGTGATCTAGAATCTACGCCCAACAATTCTTGGTGAGGAAAGCTACAGCCTGAACTGGTGACTGATTTGGCTATCAGCCGTATTTCATTCATTGACGTATCACTTACTCTGCATGAGACACTATGCTGGACACTCAAAAATTGCAGGAAAATATAGGACAGTAGCCACATCCTCATCATCTGGAAAAGAAAGTAAAATCAATAGACCCATCATCACAAGATAGCGTTCAATTGATGCTTCTTACCTGTTAGACTGTAAGCTCTCTGAGACAGGGATGGTGTCTGTCATTCACTGTGTATCTCCAACGTCTTACGTGATACTGGGCACACAGTAGATACTCAATAACTATTTGTTGGATACTTTAAAATAGCAATAGTAAAAGTTAACACTTACCATATACCAGACGCTACTGGAATACACATAATGAAATAGTCATTCCTTCCTACAACATATGAACTGATATATTATTATATCCCATGTTCCAGCTAAGGCACAGAGGGGGTAAGAATATTGCCCAAGGTCGCACAGGCAGTATATAATGGGATTGGCATTTGATTCTAAGCCATTTCCAAAGGCTACACCCTTAACCATATTCTTAATACCCCCAAAATGTCATGGGCACTCAGAGGAGGAAGTCATCACTCCTAAAAAGAGATCAAGGAAAACTTCATGGAAGAGGCGGAAACTAATCTATGCTTTGGCAAATGGATAGACTCTGATTTAAGGAGATAGAGAGGGGCGTTTCAAGGAAAGGGAGCAAATGAGTAAAGATGTGATGAGGAAGACTATGGGCATATACGAAAGGCAAGTTCAGTTCGGCTGGAGCATGTTCTGTATAAAGGAAGTATAAGGAAATGTGGCCAGAGAGAAGAATCAGGGCCAAGTATATGGAGGCAATTGAGAGCCACTGAATGTGGCATTATTAGAGCTCTCATGGACAGACTTTATATCAGGCCTACCTTCGAGGTCAGGAGGTAGGGATGGGGTGACAGAAGAAGACAAAATTCTTAAAGGCCAAGTCCAGGCCTCCTTGATAAACGGATCAGAGTTGGATGCAAGACCCAGATCCTGGGCATCACACTATAGCTAACGCCATTACTCAAACAAGTAGCCTGGTCAATTTCACTGCTGTGGACCCAGCCTGATGCTCTTGCATCTTAGATTCAGCTGTAATAACACATCCAGTGGCTAGGTTTCCATCATCATGCAGAAAACAGCTTCTACCTGCTATAGCCATTAATCCAGATGCTGGTTCTATTGACAACACCTCTTGCCCCAAAGGAGCCACATTTTTCAGGTCCAGATATAAACATGCACTCAGACATCTGGATCCTTTGGAAATCTCAATTGAAAACCCATAAATTCTTTAAGTTCCTAGAAGCCTATTGGAGAAAGCACACATCCTAGATTTTAGCAAATACATTGAGGCCACACATACTGTAAAAATAATCTTTGTGCAAAAGTGTCATTGCCAATCAATTTTAAAATAATTGATAGCTATGTCTATCATTTCTGGAGACCTAAAATCAATGACTGTGGTTAGTAGTCCTGGTCGCCAAAGTGACTTCCTTGCACTTGACTTTGGACTATACCCAGGAATGCCAAAGGCCCAGTAGTAACGCAGTTGACTCCAACCAGTGCAGTACTGGAGAAAGTGTTTAGGAATGAGAACGTGGAGATAGGACGAAATCCTCTTTGAGATAACTGTGTATCAGTTTGGTGGGAGAGAATCACAAAGTGAAGGGATGTACACTTCAGTTGACCACTCTTTGTGAAGCTCTAGGCTTGCCCCGACCATGGAGGCTCTGCAATACCCTTCTGTTGATTGCATTGGGGCCTGGCTTCTTCTCCCTCCTTGTGTTGGTAACCTTTGCAATGTTACTTTACAGTTCTTCCCACTAAGAGGTGAGGTCTGTTTCTTCACACCTTGTATCTAGGCTGGCCTTGTGACCAAGGCAGCATCTAGGGTGAGGCAAATAACATGTCTAGGGCTCAAAAGTTCAGGAGGCACTCACTTTCAGGGTCATGCAAGTGTAGGGTCAACACCTGAGAGTGAGTACCTCCTTAAAATCTGTGTCCTAGATGCGTCGCTCCTTTCGCCTCGTCCCAGTCCTGCAGGAGACTTGTTTTGGCCAATAGAGTATGGCAGAAGCAACATTGTGGCAGTTCTGAGCCTTGGCCTCAACTTGGAACCTACCATGCCATGAGAGCAAGCCTGGGCTAGCCCGCCAGAGGATGAGAGGCCATGTGGAGGAGAGACAAACTGTCCCAGCTGAGGTCATCCTGGACCAGCCAGCTCCCCGACTGACCCACCAGCTGACCAGAGATGCATAAGCAACGCCAGCTGAGATCAGCCCAAACAAGCCCAGCTCAGCAGAACTGCCAACAAACCCACAGACTCATGAGAAATAATGAATGGTCATTGTTTTAAGATATTTTGGGGCAGTTTGCTATTCAGTGGTAGATAACTAACATACCTTCTCACCTTTTCTTTCACTACACCATAGGCGTTTTCTTCTCCTAAGGACTCTGTTAAAAATTAATAAGTAAATAATGCTAGATTCAATGGTATGTATCAAGACAGGATTAGAAGAGACTCAAGTTTCCGGGATACAAGGTGAAGAGAGTCTTCTGGTTCTAACTCTGCCAGTAATCTTGAACTAATCTCTTTCCATCTCTGGGACTTGAGACCCTTTCTTAAAAATGAGTGGTTTTCTCCAGAGCAGCAGTAGCTGGGTTTCATTACACATGGCAACTCCAGTCTCTTGGGGATGGCTGCCCAGAGTACAGAGTGGAAGGGCTCTGAGGCTCAACAGGAAAGAATGCTATTATTGACTAGTGATGTCTGCCGTGATCAAGAACAGGAAGGAGTAGGGGGGTAAGATGGAGGAGCAGCACACATGCCCCACAGGATCCACTCTAAGGATCCTTCAGCATTGTGAGTCTCTCACACTCCTTGTTTAGAGGGTTAATCCTGCCAGACCAATCAGCTCTGAAGGCCTCTCATTACCATAGCCAGCTCTTCTGTTATTTCCTGCCCTCCGCCCTCTAACTTGAATCTAACATTTCCTCTAGGTTGTGAAAACAAGGCTGTGAAGACTGGGACGGGTTCTTGTGTTGCCGTCCTGGGGTGGTGGACCTACAGCTTTTCACCCAGTGCCACTTGCCCCACACAGGTGGCCTGATTGAGTTGTCTTTAGAACTGGAAGGTATAGTGCAAAGAAGAAAAACAACTCTGATTGCTTTGCATCCAAATTTGGGGGCCTCATTTTTACCACCTTTACAGAAATGTACTTCCAAGAATGTCTCTTTTCTGTGAAACACAGAACATTCACATTAGCAAGGTCATAGGCAGGGCCCTTGAGATGAGGGCCCTCTCCAGAATTGACATCCCTACACCAGCTTGGGCCACCTCCCTAGCCATCCGCCCACACACACACACACACAGCTGCTCACTTGAAAAGTGAATCGCCATTTGTATAAAGACTCAGGCTTAAGCCTTGAGTCCTGGCTGTCCTCATTCAGAGCATGGAGACAGAGAAGGTTAAAAATAGTTCTTTGCATATGGAAATCACTTCACAGCTTACAAATTGCTTTTACAACCTTAATTTCATTTGATCCTCAAAACAGCCCTGTGATGAGAAATCTGAGGTCCAGACAGATGAGGTGAGAAGCCTAGGGGCGAGCAGAAAAGAGGAGGAAGAGCTGGGACAGAAACATAAGTCTTCCCATTAAGATCCTGTCCTCTTTGCACAGCACAAACTGCCTTTGCTTATCTACCACTACCCACTGTGGCCACACGACCACTGCCCACAATATTACCCTGTCACCACCCTCTCCACCTCACTACCAACCAGGAGAACACACTTGCGAGCTCCTCATAACTTTGAGTCACCCATCTCCACCACTCGTCAAGCCCCTGAATTGCCCAAATCTCCCATCAGAGTGGTTCTAGCTAAATTCCTTTCCACACAGGGGAGGCAGTGTGCAATGGTGGTGTGAGGCGGGCCAGCTCGAGCACAGACCTTGGTTCTATCACCTCCTAAGGGATGATGTGTGCAAGTTACCTAGCTTCTCTGACTCTCTGTGATCTTTTCTGTAAAATGGGAAGAATAACAGTAATACCCACTTCATAAGGTTTCTGTAAGGAATAAATAAAATAATACACCAATGAATAAAATAATGGCCATAAAGGGGTTTAACTCAGTGCCTGACAGTACACAGTGAATTCAACAAGTAGTAGTAGAAGTAACTAAATAACAACAACAACGACAATAACAATAATGCCTGGAAGCTAAACTAAAGAAACAGGGGCAAACCTAGTACCTCGAGAGCCCTGAGCAGCTCTTCCCCGCAGCGGCCAATTTCTGAGGCTCTTTCTGATGGGAGAAATCGGAGCATACACCCAGCCAGCATCCCCACACACCATCCATCAGCCCTAGCAAGAGCTCGACATCAGCACTGGATTTATTGGGTGTCGGACGCAGAAAATGCATTGTGGCGGGGGGGCGGGGAACGGGGGTGTAGGATCAGGTGTGTGATCAGTCAGGCTCATGGCATTTATTATACTATGAGTGGAACTAATTTACGATAATTTAATCACCGACAAACAACTGTGCAGGAGACAGCAGCCGGGCTGTCGGATATTCCAATCCGGGCTCTTGACTAACAGTTCCAGCGTGCCCGTGAACTTGTAGCATTCTGGAGGAAAGATTGGGCCTGAGTCTCGATGTGTCTACAGGAATGATGAGCAACACTCGCATAGCAACTCTGGAGTCTGCCAAGCGCCTGCGTGGACAGACTCTCACCCGACCCCAGGACTACCTTCCGAGGTGACACAGTTTTGAACTTGATTTAAGATGACAAACTGAGGTTGAGAGATGAGAAGGGACACTAGGCAGGACTCAAACCCAGATCGTCCGATTCCAGATCTCGTGTCCTTCTTTCTGAACCAGTGTGCTTACTCAGAGGTGGGCATTGGGAGCACCTTCCAGTGAAGTAAACACACGCCTGGGCCCCAGCAGGTTTCTGTTATGATTTAGTAATTCTGGGAGGAAAGACAGGAATCTGATTCAGAAACATGCTCTAGGTTGAAAACCACTAAATTACAAGGCGAAAAGAGGGGAGCCAGCCCAGAAGGGTGGGACAGTATGGGTTCTCTACATTGGTTTGAAACTTGACTCCATCTTCTTACCAACTGTGTGACCTGGTCAAGTTACTTCATCTCTCTGTGCCTCAGTTTCCTCATCTGCAAATGAGGATAATAATATCTACATCACAAGAAAATGTAACTGATGGGGGAACATAAAGGAGAAACTAAATGAGAAACCGTGACTTAAACCCTAATGACAGAGTAATAAACGTTAGCCCCCTCCGCTACCTTGGATAGTAGATATTTGAGACGTGAACTAAAGGATGTGATAAATATTCCTTTGTTGCCCATCGCTATTGTTCTCCTGACTCAAAACCTAGTGTAAATTTTTTAAAACTTAGTGCCTAAAAAGCAAAACAAAACAACCTGCTCCCCAAGAATGGAGCGCTCGGCTCTTCCTGCCAAAAGATCAGCACAGACGCTGGCAGTTCTCTTTACACCCAGTTACTGCAGCGGCTGCCCCTGCAGCGCCAACCACCCTTCAGGGCACAGACGCCTCCCCAAGCTAGAAGGAGACCCCAGTACCGTTTTCATCTTTGCTTTTGAGAAAAACAAAAGGGTCAAAGAAAAGGCATTCTCCTTCTGCTAAGGAGTCCCCAGGAAAAGAAAATCAGTGCTTCCCTTGTAGCAGAGATAAATGCGTTAAAAATATTCCAAATTTCTGGTCCCCTGGGGCTCAAGAAAGGCGCTTTTGATGTTTCCTTAACCACGCTCTAACTTACTGAGTCCCTGCTGGCCCTGCTCCTGGATGTCCCCCCTGGATGGTGACCCGGGTGCTCCTGTTGGTAAGAGTCGGGGCAGTAGTCAGAAGCGGGGACATGGCAGAGGCTCGTGGCAAGACCTTGGCAGCAACGGCTGCTCCAGCACAAGCACAAGGGCTGCACCCCCTTTCCAAGCAGAGCAGTTCTGCCCTCTCAGCTCAGTTCTCCGCCATCTGCATCCCCCGGCTGGACCAGTTCTCTGGAAGGAGGCAGATGCTCTAAAGGAGCAGTCCAAACGCCCAGGAGCTCACGACTCAGCCCGCTACTGCCCTCTCATCTCAGGTCACAGAGAACCTTGTTACCAAGTCTTCGGTGCTCTCAGTTGGTTCTGGAGGAAACAAGTATGGCTTCGGCCAGCCTTGGGAATGCTTCAGCTGTCAAAGTGGGAAGCTTAATGAGCTGGTGATCGAGAGAAAAATGCCCCATCTTAATCCTGCCTGCCTAATTGTACCCAGCTCTCCCACGACTCCCTCCCAACCTGGTGTCAATTGTCCAGTAAAAGGGCCTGACTGGCCGGCCACACAGGGAAGGTGCAAGGAAGGCCAATTACTGGTCAAATTGGAACCAAAACTCAACACAGAGAAATCCGTGTCATCTGGCTACGTAGTCCACAGATGCTGGCCCATATCCCAGAAGACCCCCACTGGAAGCATGCAGGCTACATCTGGCTCAGAGAAGCACATTGTATTTTTTTTAAAATGTACAATTGTATAATTCTGGGTATTTAAAAATATTTACTTTAAAAGATTTCACCTAAAACTTCTGGTTTCTCTTACAAAGTCTAAAGATCTAACCACGCTAGGGCCATGTTCTGTGAGTGTCAGCAAGAACTGGGTAGCCCCCGCCCCTATGAATGGGGTGCGTGAGCTCCAGTTCACTGCAGTCTCCACCACTCCCTATTGTCCTTCGCACTTGGGCCCTTGAACACCTTTGTGTTTGTCACCCCTAATGACTGACTCTTGACCTGGACTTTGGTTTTTTTCATCTCTACAATGACAGGGTTAATCAGAATGGACTCTGTGGTCCTTGAGAAACCCTACCAGATCCCACGACCTCTTTGAGAGCTGTGTGCAGGAAGCCCTCTCATTTGGGGTCAGAGAAGCAGGGGCGGTTAAGTGAATCACCAGGCTATTCACTCTGGAGGAGCTTGGGGAGAGGTGCACGCCCTATTCCATGGGGCAGGCGGCCGTCCTCGAAGATGCATCACCGCCCACTGGCTTCCCTTGCCATCCAGCCAGAGCAGCCATTGCCATCACCACCTCCGGCCTGGGGAACCTGACACGTTACAGCTCTCAGAGGGACTGTTACTTCATGTGCCACCCTCTCCACCAGCACAGACACTGCAACCCCTTCCCACGGTCAGATTTAATAAAGGACAAGCAAGAAGAAATATGGCACGGCGCAAAAGGGGTTTGGGGATGGGCTGCTGGGGGCAGGTGACTGCCCGGAGCTCATTAGAGCAAGAATGCCCAGTCAGGACAAAGCGTGCCTGCCCGCCTCTAATTGCGCACCCCATTTTGCCCCACTCTACTCAGCCAACCCGCAGAGCATCCCGACGTTTAAAGATTACCAAGGCGAGTTTGTAAGGAAGCCGCTCCCTCTTTGTCTGTCCTTGCGCCAACAGCAACAGAAGGTACTAATTAGAGGGTGAATTATTAGCTTCCCATGGTGCACTGCAGGGACATTAAAAATGAGGGGGCTTTGCTTCTCGCCTTTTAGATGGTTAGTCTTGGTTTAATATATTCGTGTTTCTAGGTGAGCAGCAGGGGACAGTTTTTATGATTATAATTGTTGCATAATTACTGGCCTAAGGTTGCCTATTGTTAAATAAAAATGCTGAGATACTAATGTTTTATTGAACAGTACAAGGAGATAAAATTGTAATATCTTTTCCCGAGCAATCGAAGCTGCTCATTTGCAGCCTAGTGACAACCCTTAGTTGTCTTAGGAAGAGGTAGATGGGTTCTGCCTGGGCTGGAAGTCAAATGTGAAATATTTGCTTGGGAGAAAAAAAAAAGGGAGCAGAGAAGGAAAAGGAAAGCTGGTGAGCTCTGGGGTGCATCTCACGGTCTCTGTGTGGCAGGTTAAGGCCTGAGTTAACACACGGACACTCGGCGTGAAGGTTAACTCTCAGCCAGCTGGTTCTTGGGCAGAAGAATGTCACAAATGGCCTTTCCCATGAAGGATACCCATTCCTGCAAGAGAAACTGAGGGGACACTGAGGCAGAGACAAGAAGGGCTGCCAAGTCAGGGATACGGCCACCACCAGGTGGACCGGAGGGATCCAGAAGCCCTCCCTTGGCCACCCTTAAAGCCTCAACCCTTCCAGTCGCTAGGAAGTTACCTGGAGCCAGCCAGGCAACACAGCCTTCATTGTTCTCAAAGCTGCTCCTTCTTCGTCATCACACCGACTCCCCCTGCCCCAAGGACCATCACCAAGACCTCCGAATTGTCCCCCTGCCTCTAGTGTCTCCTACTGCAGCCTGTCTTTCACAGGTTGCTGAGATGTCTGCAGCGAAGCAAGAAATGATTTCTACCAGGAGCCAACTAGATTTAAAAAAAAAAAAAAAAAAGATGCATTTGAGTGATCTGCCCCCTCACTGGGCCGGAAAAGCATAAAGCAAGGTGGGAAATGCATTCAATTTGGGCAAAAAGTAAGTTCCTGAGCAATTTGTTCTGGCCCCTCGGCCATCCCGTCCTTCAGACGGATGCTGTGAAATAGGTCACTGTTTGTCCTGCCCATCCAAGTGTGTACACCAGGAAACAGAGGCAGAGAGGGGCAGAGCAAAGCTGCGTCCCAGAAAGACAGAGCGAGCGGCAGCTTCCTCCCCGGGCCTTCCCTAGCCCCGGCCCCGCAGAGGCTCCTGGTTCTTGGTCAAGATTTTCACAGTAGGCATAACATAAAAACCCATTTTCCTCTCTACAGGCGTCCACACAGTTCTTTCAGGACAAACCTCAGTCTTGTGGGAAGAGCCCTGGGCTGGCAGTCAGTAGCCTGAGCTGTGTTCCGGCTCAGCCAGCCTTCTGCAATTCTTAGACAAGTCACTTGGACTCTCATCTTTGCAACAGAAATCGTATCACCACTCTGGCCCCCTCACGCGATTCATTGAGGCCTGAATGGACTTCAAAGAACCAAGGACTGTCAGAGCAGGAAAGAGCTCATCTGGCCCAATTTCTTTCCAAATGCAGGAAATCTTTCTGGAGCATCCCTGACAGATGTGCATCCTCCCTCCGCACAAAGATGAAAACTCCAGGGAGCTCAGAGCATCTCTTCCTTTCTTGGACAGCTCTGACTGCTTCTTCACAGGAGCCGGATCCGCCCGGGCCTGGTCCCGGGGCTGCCTGAGCGCAACTCCTCACACAGCGCCCCGCAGGAATTTTAAGACAATGATTTGCCTGCCCTTGGTCTGTCCTTCTTCAGGACAACTATGCCAGATCACTCAGCCAGTCTTTGTGTTTCAAATCCCTTATCATCTTCCTCCTCTGAACTCTTCCCTTAGATATCCCACCCATCCTACACCAGAGAGAACATAACTCCACATGCAACCTCGCCCGTCCAGAACACAATGACGTCCCTCAATCTAGTCACTACATTTCTATTAATGCAGCCTCCAGTTGTGAAAGCAGGCACATCACACAGCTGGCTCATATTGAGCCTGTGCCCAACTAAATACTCCAGGTCTTTTTCAAATAAATGGCTTTTATTTGGAAAATGAAAGGTCTTACTCTTTCCCTGCATGTACAAATGGTTATTTTGAAACTAAATGTATGATTTTATATTTCTTTCTGCTTTGTTTCAACATGTTGGTTTGGATATCTCTTTCCAAACCATGAGAATGTTTATAAATCCTGCTTCTGTCACCCCATGCTTGAATTGGAAAGCTCTGCCTGGCAGCTTTGTATCATCTGTGGATTTGTTAAGCAAACCTTCGCTGTCTTTGATGAAAAGTGTTAACAGTACTGACTCATGGGGAATCTATGGTATTAGAGTGAAGGAAGTTATCAAGACTAATAGAAATAAAATGAGTTAAGTTAGTATATTGAGGGAAAAGTATACAGGTCACAAAAACCCTGGGTGGAAAAAATAAACATAAAATGTTTGCATTTGTGCCCCCATAATGAGGGCACCCAAGATCTCAGTATCACAGTTGGATTGGACCAAGATTATATAAATCTCAGTCATTCCTACTTCCCTCAGTTTCCCTGGAAACAGGAGCCCCGGTTTATGATAATGATGTAACAATGAGAAAACCAACAGGCAAATAAAGGAACTAGGATGATGCAACACGTGGTCAAGTTTGCTTTGTCTTGGTGAACTGAACTCCTAGTCATAAGGAGAAACACATAAGTTATTTATAAAGAGTTAAAATGAGCCAGCGTCCTGCAGGGCCTCCAGGCCTACTAAACCCCACGGGCTTAGCTGCAACCTGTCCAATAAATCAAGACATTGCACATCCATACCTTCTGCCCTTCAGCAGGGTTACCCACAGGGACTTGGCCCAGGAAGCGGTGACGCTCTCTCTTCTCTGTAAGACGTTTGGAAACGTTACTCATACCGCTCTCTCTGTCTTCAATACTGGTTCAGGAGTATACAGACCCTTCAGAGGGGAAAGCACAGGAAAAACCCAACGTATTAGTTTCCTGAAACTGCTGTAACAAATTACCACAAACTTGGTGGCTTCAAACAGGAACAATTTAGTCTCTCACAGTCCTGGGGGCCAGAAGTCCAAAACCATTTTCACTTGGCCAAGTGGCAGCAAGCCCACACTGCCTCCAGTCTCTAAGGAGGAATCTGTTCCTTGCCTCTCTCAGCTTCTGGTGGCTGCTAGCATCCCTTGACTTGTGGCCACATCACTCCAATCTTTGCCTCTGTGGTCACGTCGCCTTCTCTTCTGTCTGTGTCAGATCTCCCTGTCTCTCTCTTATAATGATACTCGAGGGTGAATTTAGGGTCCGCCTAGATAATCCAGGATAATCTCCGCATGTCAAGACCTTTAGTTTAATCACACCTGCAAAGACTCTTTTCCTTAGAGGATGACGTTTACAGGTCCCAGGGATTGGATCCTGATATCCTGGGGTGGCCATTTTTCAGCCTACTATACCCAGAGTCAACAAAAAAATGTCGACCAGACAAAAGCAGCAGTGGAACTCTACATGGGCTAGGATCTACCATCCAGGAGATCACCCCATAATCAGCATCCCGGGAAAGAGCACACATCCAGCTTTCAACAGATGGTTGGGAAATCACCCCAGGAATGTATAAAATATATAAATTCACTCCAGGAATACATAAAATGTTATTACTGATTCTCAAAGGAGAAATGTCCTAAGGCCCACACATGGGAAAAAAAAAAAATCACATAAATCTCCCAAAGGATGTTATTCCTTTTTTTCCCAGTTTTACTGAGAAATAATTGACATATATCACTGAATGAGTTTCAGGTATACAGCATAGAGGTTTGACTTTCATACATCGTGAAATGATTATCACAATGACTTTAGTTAACATCCATCATCTCATATAATAAAAAGAAATGGAAAAAAAATTTCTCCCCTGATGAGAACTCTTAGGATTTACTCTCTCAATAGCTTCACGTATATTACACAGCCGTGGTAACTATAGCCATCGTGTTGTACGTTACATCCCTGGTACTTATTATCTTATAGTTGAAAGTTCGTATCTTTTGACCATCTTCCTCCAATCCCCCTTCCCCAGACCTGGGAACCGCAAATCTGATCTCTTTCTATGAGTTTGGTGGGTTGTTTTTTTAGATTTCACATATAGATCACACAGTATTTGTCTTTGTCTGACATTTCACTTAGCATAATGCCCTCGAGGTCCATCCAGGTTGTTGCAAATGGCAGGATTTCCTTGTTTCTTGACTGAATAATATTCCATTGTATGTATATACCACAACTTCTTTTTTTAATTTTATTTTTTTAGTACAGTAACATTGGTTTATAACAATATATAAATTTCAGGTGTACATCATTATATTTCGATTCCTGTGTAGATTACATCATGTTCACCACCCAAAGACTACTTACCATCCATCACCACACATGAGCCTAATCACCCCTTTCACTTTCCTCCCTCCCTCCTTCCCATCTGGCAACCACCAATCAGATCTCATTCGCTATGTGTTTGTTTGCTGTTGTTTTTATCTTCTACCATGAGTGAGATCATACAGTATTTGACGTTCTCCCTCTGACTTACTTTGCTTACCATAATACCCTCAAGGTCCATCCATCTGGTCACAAATGGCCAGATTTCATCCTTTTTTGTGGCTGAGTAGTATTCAATTGTGTATATATACCACATCTTCTTTATCCATTCATCCCTTGATGGGCACCTAGGTTGCTTCCAAGTCTTAGCTATTGTAAATAAGGCTGTGACGAACATAGGGGTGCATATATCTTTGTGCAATTGTGTTCTCATGTCCTTTGGATAAATACCCAGCAGTGGAATAGCTGGGTCATATGGCATTTCTATTCTTAATTTTTTGAGAAATCCCCATACTGTATGTGCATAGTGGCTGTACCAGTTTATACTCCCAACAGCAGTGGGTTAGGGCTCCCTTCTCTCTGCATCCTCTCCAACACTTGTTGTTTCTTGTCTTGTTAATTATAACCATTCTAATGGGAGTTGTAGTTTTGATTTGCATTTCCCTGATAGTTAATGATTTTGAACATCCTTTCATGTGACTGTTGGCCATCTGTATATCTTCTTTGGAGAAATGTCTGTTCAGATGTTGTGCACATTTTTTAATTGGTTTGTTAGGTTTTTTTCTTGTTGAGATGTATGAGTTCTTTATATATTTTGGATATTAACCCCTTATCAGATAAATGGTTTGCAAATATCTTCTCCTAATTGTTAGGTTGTCTTTTCATTTTGTTGATGGTTTCCTTTGCTGTGCAGAAGTTTTTTTAGTTTGGTGTAGTCCCATTTGTTTATTTTGTCTTTTGTTTCCCTTGCCCTGTCAGACATGGTACTTGAAAATATGCTGCTGAGACTGACTTCAAAGAGTGCACTGCCTATGTTTTCTTCTAGAAGTTTCATGGCTGCAGGTCTTACATTCAAGTCTTTAATTCATTTTCAGTTGACTTCTGTGCATGGTGTAAGGGAATGGTCTACTTTCATTCTTTTGCGTGTGTCTGTCCAGTTCTCCCAACACCATTTATTGAAGAGACTTTCCTTTCTCCATTGTATGCTCTTGGCTCCTTTCTTGAAAATTAGCTGTCTGTAGACGTGTGGGTTTATTTCTGGGCTCTCAATTCTGTTCCATTGATCTGTGTGTCTGGTTTTTGTGCCAGTACCATGCTGTTTTGGTTACCATGGCTTTGTAGTGTATTTTGAGATCAGGGATTAGGATACCTCCAGATTTGTTCTTTTTTCTCAGGGTTCCTTTGGCTATTTGGGGTCATTTGTTGTTCCATATGAATTTTAGGATTCTTTGTTCTATTTCTGTGAAAAATGTTGTTGGAACTTTGATAGGGATTGCGTTGGATCTGTAGATTGCTTTGGGAAGTATGGACATTTTGACTATGTTACTTCTTCCAATTCAAGATCATGGAGTATCTTTCCATTTCTTTGTGTCTTCTTCAATTTCTTTCAACAGTGTTTTATAGTTTTCAGTGTACAGTTATTTCACCTTTTTGTTAAGTTTATTCCTAGGTATTTTATTCTTTTTGTTGCAACTGTAAATGGGATTGTATTCTTAATTTCTCTTTCTGCTACTTTGTTATTAGTGTATAGAAACACAACTGATTTTTGTATGTTGATTTTATATCCTGCAACTTGACAGTATTCATTTATTATTTCTAAAAGTGTTTCTGTGGGTTCTGTAGGGTTTTCTATATAGAATCATGTCATCTGCAAATAGTGACAGTTTTACTTCTTCCTTTCCAATTTGGATCCCTTTTATTTCTTTTTCTTGCCTGACTGCTCTGGCTAGGACTTCCAATACTATGTTAAATAAGAGTGGTGAAAGTGGGCATCCTTGTCTGGTTCCTGTTCTTAGAGGGATAGCTTTCAGTTTTACTCCACTGAGAGTGATATTAGCTGTGTGTTTTCATGTATGGCATTTATTATGTTGAGGTATTTTCCTTCTATACCTGTTTTATTCGGAGTTTTTATCATAAATGGATGCTGTGTCTTGTCAAATGCTTTCTCTGCACCTATTGAGATGATCATGTGACTTTTATTCTTCATTTTGTTAATGTGGTGTATCACATTGATTGCTTTGCAGATATCGGACCATCCCTGCATCCCTAGAATAAATCCCACTTGATCGTGGTGTATGATCTTTTTAATGTATTGTTGTATTTGATTCGCTAGTATTTTGTTGAGGATTTTTGCATTGATGTTCATCAGTGATATTGGCCTGTCATTTTCTTTTTTTGTGTTGTCCTTGTCTGGTTTTGACATCAGAGTAATGTTGCCTTTGTAGATATACCACAGCTTCTTTACCATTCATCCTCCAATGGATACTTAGGTTGTTTCCATGTTTTGGCTATTATAAATAATGCTGCTATGGACATGAGGGTGCAAGTATCTTTTTGAGTTAGTGTTTTTGTTTCCTTTGGGTATATTCCAAGAAGTAGAATTGCTGGATCGTATGGCAGTTCTATTTTTAATTTTTTGAGGATCCTCCATATTGTTTTCCATAGTGGCTGTAAGGATTTTATTCTTACAACACACCTGCCTAGAGGTACTTGAGTTCTGAGTCCCATCAATATAGAAGCAGGCAGGCAAGTGTGCTGCAGGTGGCATTCGCCAGGAAGCAGACTCTGATACGGAGTTTGGCATGCTGGATGTTTCTCAAGGAGCATCCTTGCGATCAACACCAGTGGAAGGGAGAGGAAGAAAGCAGGAATGTGCAGAGGGAAAACTCGAGCTGCAATGTAGGCCAACAACAGCTTTGCCAAGCCCAGAGGAAGCTCCGGAGCTGCAATGATCTTCAGAGTTGTCCTGAGTCCAGGCAAGATGATCATGCCTTTATACTCCCATATCAAAAGAGTTATTTGATGTGGGCCACCCAGGAAGACGTGTGACCTTGGGCAAGGCAGCTGAGATAATCCCTAAAGGGGCTGACAGTAGGAGGCCACCTGCTGACTGCATTCCCAGCAGCTGGGCAACAAGTCCTTCCTCGAAGGGACATCTGGACCATGCACTACAATTTCCATTATTTCAGGAGAATACATTCTCTGCCATCACTGAACACTGAGACACCATAATGAAGAGCTCAGGATGATAGGCCTTCCAGAGTAGAATGTGAATGTGAAGCATCGTGTTTAGTTTTTTGTTTTGTTTGTTTCTCATTTAAGATGTTTTTTAAAAACGTGTCATCTAAATTCAGTTTCCTGCCAAAAAACATTACCAGAAACAAGATGGAGATGTCCAGACTCACCACTTCTAATCCACATTGTGCTGAAGGTTCTAGCCAGTGAAATTAGCTTAGAAAATGGAATAAAATGCACCTAAATTGGAAAGGAAGAAGGAAAACTATCTCTATTTCCAGATGACATGAAAATCCTAAGGAATCCACTAAAAAATGATTAGAATTAACAATGAGTTCAGCAAGGTTGCAGGATACAAGATCAATATACGAAAGTCAACTGTATTTCTCTACACTTGCAATGAACAATCTGAAAATGAAATTAAGAAAATAATTTTATTTACAGTATCATTAAAAAATAAAATACTTTGGGAATAAATTTAATAAAAGAAGTGCAAAATTTATACTCTAAAAACCGCTAAACATTGTTGAAAGAAATTCAAGAAGACCTAAATAAACAGAAAGACATCCTATGCTCATAGATCAGAAGAGAATAGTAAGATGTTAATACTACAGAAAGCAATCTACAGATTCAATACTATCCCTATCAAAATTCCAAGAACCATTTTTGTAGAAATAGAAAAGCTGATCCTCAAATTCATATGGTATTTCAAGGGGCTCCAAATAGCTAAAACAATCCTGAAAATGAAGAACAAAGTTGAACAACCCCCACTTCTTAATTTCAAAACTCACTACAAAGCTACAGTAATCAAAACAGTGTGGTATTAACATAAGAATAGACATATAGACCAATGGAATAAAAGTGAGAGTCCACAAATAAACCTATACATCTATGACAAGGGTGCCAAGACCATTCAATGGGGAAAAACATAGTCTCTTCAACAGATGGTGCTGAGACAACTGGATATTCACATGCAATAGAATGAGGTTAAACCCCTACCTCACACCATATAGCTAAAACTATAAAACACTTAGAGGAAGACATAGGTAGAAATCTTGGTGACCTTGGATTAGACAATTCTTAGATATGACAACAAAAGCATAAGCAACAAAAGAAAAAATAGATAAATTGGACTTCTTCAAAAGCTTGAAACTTTTGTCTTCAAGAGGACACAACTAAGAAAGTGGAAAGAACCCATAAACTGAGAGAAAATGATTAAAAATCATATAGCTGGTAAACAACTTGTATCTAGAATATATAAAGAACCATTACAACTTAATAATAAAAAGACAATCCAATTAAAAATGGGCAAAGAATCTGAATAGACATTTCTCCAAAGAAAACATGCAAATAGCCAATAAGCACATGAAAAGATGCTCAACATCATTAGCCATCAGAGAAATGTAAATCAAAACCACATGAGATACTTCATATCCACTAGAATGGCTATAATCAAAAAGAAAATAGCAAGTGTTGGTGAGAAAGTGGAGAAATTCGAACATTCATACACTGCCGGTAGAAATGCAAAATGGTGCAGCCACTTTGGAAAATAGTCTGGCAATTCCTCAAAAGTTTTAACAGAGAGTTGCCATATGACCTTGGAATTTCACTCCTAGGTATGTACCCAAGAGAAGTGAAAACATATGGTCGCAAAAAAATGTGTACAAATGTTCATAACAGCATTGTTTTTAATAGCTGAAAAGTAAAAATAGCCCAAAAGTCCAGCACCTGGTGAAGGGATAAATAAAATGTAGTCTGTCCATATAACGGGAAATTATTTAGCAATAAAAAGGAATGAAATATTAATATATCCTACAATGTGGATGAACCTTGAAAATATTGTTCTAAGTGAAAGAAGTCAGAGAGAAAAAGCCACATATTACGTGATTCCATTATATGAAATATCTAGAATAGGCAAATCCACAGAGACAGAAAATAGATTAGTGGTTGCCTAGGGCTGTGGGATGTAGGGGCGAAATGGTGACTGTTAATGGATATCGAGATTCTTTTAGGGGTGATGAAAATGATCTAAAATTGATTGTGGTCATGGTTGCACAACTCTGTGAGTGTACTAAAAAATATTAAATTGTACACTTTAAATGGGTAAATTGTATGGTATATGAATTATATCTCAGTTAAGCTGTCATTTTTAAAAAACACTTATTAAGTACCTGTATATTCAAAGTCAATTACTCTATAGACAGGGGAGGCACTGAGGTTGTTGAATACCTGGCAAGATGTGGTATACACGCACAAGCCAAAATTCTTGACAACCCCGTCTCTCTCCTCTGTAGCTAATCAAACAAGTATTTCTCGACTCTGTCTACTCTGTCCACTCCATGGCTAAACCTAATCCAAACCACAGTCACTCCAGCCCGGACCCTTGCACTGGCCTCCATTTTCTGTTGTCTTGCCCCTCCTAGTGAGTGTCCCCGCTGCAACCAGAGTAATCTTTGTAAAAATGCAAATATTATCATGTCAAAATTTTTCGGTGACTTTCTGTTGCCCCGAAGAAAAACCCCACAATCCTTCCTATGGTCTCCTCGACGTGCTTCTGCAGTCTCATCTCCCACCTTCTCCCTCAGGTCTCACCACACTTCAGCCATACTGCCCTTTTTTCAGCTCCTCAAATACTACAAGCCCCTCCCACCCCAAGGCTTTGGCACCCTGTTCTCTCTACTTGAAGCACTCTTGTTACCCTCTGCTCCTTACTCCCACTTATCTTTTATTCTCAGTTGAAAAGAAAAAGACACTTCTTAGGGAAGTCATCTTTGGTCCCCTACCCCCAGAAGTGATCAGGGTACCTCATGACAAGTTCTCATAATGCCTTTAAATCTCCTTCCAGTGCTGATCACATTTGTCCCTTGTTTTTTGTGTGGTGTTGCCTTCCCTGCTCTAGCATGATTTCCATGAGAGGAGGGGTATATCCATCTCGTTCATCTTTTTTAGCCACAAGACCTAACATTATGCCCATCATGGAGAAAGTACAGAATAAATATTTGCTGAATGAATGAATGAGTAAATAAATGAAGTAGACGATAGATACTACGTGAGTGGGTCATCAAGGAAATACTATAATCATATAGACAAGGAAACAACCTGTTGGGATTGACAACTGGGAGTTAGAAAATAAGCTTAGAATCACAGAGGTGGATGGGACCTTCGAAGTCATGTCGTCCACTGCCCTACCTTCTTGAGCTGGACTCTGAAGGTCAGTTTGGAAAATTGTATTTCTCACCCCTCTCCCCTATTGCTTCAAAACAAGATCTGTAGGGTAAAATTCCAAACCTCTTGGCATGGCATACAAGACTGAATAATCTGGCCACAGCCTAAGTTGTCCACCATAACTGTCACCACCAACCCCAGCAAATAACACACTATGTCCCGAATGAGTCAATGGTTTTCATCTCACGCCTCTGTACACACTGTTCTCTTCTGCATCCTCACTTCCATGCCCACAAGTCTGACAGACTTCTGCTTAGACCCTACAGAAAACTTATGTCCTGAGGGAAGCCTTCCTCAACTCTTCTCTCCCTTTATCCCCCATATCCCACTGCATCTTTAAAAATAGCCACCACTTTCTCTGGACAGTCACAGTACTTTATGATTTTATAACCAGCACATTACATACCATGTGAGGAGTAAACTATAAAGTCAGCACACAAGACAAAAATCATAGAGTCAAAATCACCCTTGAAAAATTATTCAGAAGAATGCAAAGTCATAGAATATTTCTCAACCAGTCCGATAATCCTGTTTTCCTCTGGTTTTGGAACAGATCATTGTTTCTTTATTTAGGTACTACGTGAAACAGTTGGCTTGTGTTCAGAACCCATGTTGAATGAAAATACGTGCACACACATCTTTACTTGAATCATGTTCAGTACAGAAAGCTCACAGCGTGAGAGGAACGTGGGCTGAGACTGATGGAGTGGACAGAGACTCACATCTCTAATTTCATGCTCCCTCTGGGAACATTGGATGGAAAGACTGCTCTGATCACCCTCACTAAGTCGATCTTTTCTTTTCTATCTCACCAAGCATATTGTAACAGATTCATAGAAGTTACTCCAGATAAGTTAAGAAATTGAATCCACTGCATGACATTTATAACCTAAATGTAAACTGTAGTTCCGTGTAATCCAGGCTTGTGAGAACTTACAATAAGAAAAAACAACTCAGCCAGCAGCTAAGTGGAAATTCCCTAAAGGAAAGTCAACCTTTATTTCTTCTACTGAAGTATATAAAAGTGATCTAATTCATAAGCTAATAGTAATCTCTATCAAAATCCCCATCCTCCATTTCAAGCGTCTCTCACACTTGATCACTTCCTCAGAATGTCTCTCAAATAAAACCCCAAATATTCCCCCATCCCCAGCCCCAACAGGCAGGGTATTTCTCCCTCCCTCCCTCTCTCCCTCCCTCTCTCCCTCTCTCCCTCTTCCTCTCCCTCCCTCTGCCTCCCTCCCTCTCTCCCTCTCTGACTTTCTCATTCCCAGCCCTTTATTTTGTAGATCAACTTAGCATCTCTGATTACATTTCCTCCCCCTTCCCTTCAGTCTCCAGACTTTCTCTTTCTACTGCAGAGATGATCAGGTCATAACTCATGCCCCAAATCCGACTTGTAAACATGTGCGCACGTATGTGTGTCCTAAACCATGCTTTTGAAACATTTGTTTGAATTAGTTGTCAACTGATTCAGAGACTCACATGTTTAAAAATACAGATCTCCAGCTTCCCTTGAAAATTTCAGAGATGGAGCAATCCAGGCCCACGTTCCTCCGAAGAGGCAGGTGACCAGTGCTGAGGAGTGGTGTCCCTTTTGGATGGGACTTGTAGTCACCAGTTCCCCACATGCCCCACCTGGCCCACCTCACTGCCTGGATCTTGTAAGCATTCGAGCAGGTGCCTCTTGCTCTGCCCACAGTTCCTTCTGCTTCCTAGGTCTGGAACCCACACCCTTCTTTAGTTGTGGAGCATGAGCAGCAAGCAAGAAACAAGCTCAGTCAAGTCCCCGTCATATAATCACACACCAGACACAGTTTCCTACAAAGGAAAAGACAACGTTATCTCTGCATTGGCAGCACAGTCACTGCACGTGGCCCAGAGCAGGCACTCAGGAAACCAACATCACATGAAGGACAAAGCAAAACCTAAGGAAGTTCCCTTAATATGATGAATATGTCTATGTGTTGTCTTTGCCCTCCTTTTTGTAGACTTTCTCAATAAGTCTGCCCCCCAGGTCTAGGCTGGGATGCAGGTCAGGGAGCAGCTGGAGAAGTGGCAGGAAGTGGGGTCGGAGTATAAGATGGCGGGATGCAGCTTCCAGCCTGAGCCTGAGTGACGGTGACCCCGGCCAAGCCACTGTGTCCTTCCTGTGACCAGTCTGGCTCAGCAGCCAGATGGTAGTGACTTTCCCATCCCCTCAGCCCAGGCAGGCTGTGAACAGGCGCCGTCAAGTATGGTCCTCATCGGCCTGGCCCCAGGGCCCAAAGCTGCCTTGTTCCAGCAAATGATGACTTTTTAATTTTGAGCCTTTTAGTCCCTGGTGAGAGAGGTGGAGATGGGGCGAAGATGGCATCTGGATCCTGCAAAATCAGAGAGACCTTGGGCAGGGAGCAACCTTGAGAGGTCATCCACCCTCTGCCTGGCCAGATTCGCTTCTTTGTCCAGGGTCCAGCCTTCAAGAAGCCTTCCTGGACTCCCCCTGTCCTAAGGCTCTCTCTCTTCCCTCCAAACACTTCCAATAACTCGTGTCACTCAGAAAAATATGCAGGTGAAGCGTTGTTCCTTGGAAGCAGGCGCTGGTTGAACTTGGAGTCAGACAAATACATTTGGGTCTTAGCTTCAATTCTCACAGTGGGTGTGAGTGGAAAAGATCTCAAGTGGGAAAGATCACTTAGTCTCTCTGACCCTCAGTTCCCTAAAAATGGGGATAAATCCCTTCCCTGATTACTCACAGAGTTATTGAGAGGATTGAATGAGCTAATGAGAAAAAACCCACATCTTTTGTAATGTTGACATAAAAGAAAGAGGAGAGGGTACCATCCTCCTTTTCTGCCTTTCAACCCTTCCTCCTTTACAGAGTTAGCTCCTGGGAGCAGGCCCTCACTCCTGGCTCCCCAGGAAGCTATGAAACTGGGGGCTCCTTAAAGGAAAGGATTCTTATCTGCTAGCAGCATGCCAAGGATTCACCCCACGGGAGGTGTTCAGTAAGAGCTGTTGTGACCGCAGGGCCCCGGGGCCGGGACTCAGGCCTTGACCCCAGAGTCCACAGGAATCTCAGTGACTGGTCTTGTCTAGGTGAAAAGGTCCTGACATCTCAGGGAGTTTCATATGAGCGGCCATTTCAGCTTGCTCTCTTTTGCTCCATTTTTGGAGAGTAAGTATTTGGAGTGAGTGCTCTGGAAGCAAAGAAGCAAAGATGCTGAGCTAAGGGAGCTGGAGGAAGGCAAGGTGGGCTCCTGGGTCTGAGGTGATCTTGATAACCCTGCACTCTGCACCCAACGTGGGCAGAAGGATCCCTCGGGCGCCGGATGCCGGCCAGGAGGGGAAGGGACTTTGTTGCTTGTTGAAAAGTCCTGGGTTGATGGGGGTCTTGGCTGGGCACCTCGGGAGATGCTCAGAGCAGCAGATGCAAGCGAAGGCCAAAGTAATGGTTCAAAACACATTCTTGGCATCTTTCCAGGCCAGGCTTGGAACCAAAAATGGTCCCCAGGATCCTGGCCACTTCCCTACTTGTCCCACTGGAGTTGATCGCTGCCCTGACCAGGAGGCAGTTTGAGGCCAGGCTCTGATGGTTGAGCCAGTCCCCGAGAAGCCCACCTGTCTACCTGGCCCATGATAACATCCAGGCGTCAGGGAACATCTGAACAGTGCTTGCCAACCAGGCACCAAGGGTCTCATGCCCCTCCTCCATTGCAGGTCCAAGATGGGCCACAGCCTGTCTGCTCTGAAAGGTGGCAGCTGGAAGATCTGAAGGCAGACTTTGCTGCAGAAACATAATTTCTGTTCTGGAGGCAGGAGGGAAACGAGTCAAGTTTTGAAAGGAAAATCACCAGTTTTTAAGCAGCGGCTGAGAGGATACAGGCTCTAGAAGAGGAAGCTTTCAACCATCCACCACCCCTTCCTCAGCCCTGGACTTGGACTTCCAGACCCCAGCCTCGGCTGGTGCTCCAGTCATGATTACGAAGGCCTGCAGGCCCTGGCCCGTCCAGAAGATGCTGGAAAGACTCTAACTGACTCATTAATGTTCCTCACACTGCTCACATTCCTTTCTTACCACTTTGCCCACGAGCTACCCAAGTTCGTCCCAACAATAACCTGCTGAGCTCAGGAGGCAGGGCCCAGAACATGACACCCTCTGCACAGGGAGACACAGAGGACCAGAGAGGGAACAAGTCAACCGCAACAGCCCACACCTCCTGCATTGTGATTCATGCAGCTCTAGGTACAATGTGCTAACAGGAAGCGTGGTATAAATAACAGAACGAGCACCAGAAATCGGTTAGTCTTCGGATCAAATCGGAGCTCAGCCATTTACGACACTGCAAACCCTGGGACAAATCACTGGCCATTTCCGACTCTCATTGGAAAAATGGGGACCACAGTACCCATCTCACTGGGCTGTTTGTTGGGTATTAAATGGAAGAAAGTTTTGGAACACTATGGAAGTGTCCAGCACATTTCTCAGCACACACTGAAGGTACTCAATCCATGTATTTTCCTGTAAGGTTTGTAAGTTGTTCATTCCCAAACAGAATATGAGGTGACCTATGAAATTTAGCACAAAGAAATGGGAATGGTGTGTGCGTCAGGGACCAGGCAGGGAGAATAAGTTGGGATCAGCTCGATTTTCAGTGCTTTTTGGTTAAATTATTTATTATTTTTAAATAAAAGAAAACCACATAAAATATAAGACAGGAATGCAAAAAACATTTAAAGGGAAGAGAAAAATGAACACAACCAGACACGGCAGGATAAGAAGCATTTCTGAGTGTGGAACTTAGCTTAAGTTTATCCTGGCAGCCGACTGAGTTCTCACTGACCAGTAGCAGGCAGCAGGAAATTTGTCTGCAGCCTCTCCAGCCCATTTGCAAGGAGTCACTCCTGCAAGGACACTTACATAAGCCACACTAGGTCACAGAGTGAACAGTGATTTTGCAAAAGGCAGAACTCTTGTTTAGGAATGTTCCTCATTACAGAGGTCACCCAGGGCTCTGGCTGCCTGTCCCCAGGGCACGCTGGCCAGCGAGCTCTGCCCACCCAGGGAGCACAGCCAAGCTGTCAGCCCCCTGAGTGGACCGTCTCCCGCCACCCGCGCCTGGACTCCCACATGGGCTGCTGCCTCCCCGGGCCCTGGGCCTCTAATTGCTGTGGCATTTAGGAGTCTCCAGGAGGGTCTGGGACCCTCCTGCCCATCCTTTCCTCCCCTTCTCGCCTTTCTTTAGCATCTCCCGCCTCACTAATGATGACATTTTCACCAAGTGGCAATGACAGGAGAAATTAGTTCACAGCCTTTGGCAACTGAACATTGAGCACGCAGATTAAACTTTCAAAGGGAAAATATAATCTGTGCATGCAGGGAAATCATTTGGTATTTGGGAAAGACTTCAGGGTGGAACAGTCAGCACAAGCCACAGACCCTCGAGGGGGGCAGAAGGGGCGGACACCAAGGCAGCTGAGAGGAGCAGGCAGAGCTGCATACGCAGAAGCACGCAACTGGACACATATGCAAGGCAGAGGGTCCGCGTCTGCTCTTAACTACAACCAAAAGCTGTCAAGGAGCTCTGTGGCTTAATGAGCCCATCAGGCTGGGATGCACTGACTGTAACATTTCAGCTAATTGGCCCAGAGTTCTCTTCCATCACTTTCCCTCTGGCTTCTCCACTCACCATCCCCCTCTTCCCAATCACCGAGAATTATTAAGAAAGCTTGGCATTCAGCAGGGCATGAGATAGCTTCTCCTCATGTGCCCCTGGCACTCTTCTTCTCATTGTTTTTAAAGTCAGGGAATTAGGCCATGTGAAGGGCTGTCCCTGCAAGTGGACTGACTGTATAGACAGACGCCCGTGTGACAGAGCAAACTCCTACAGGACCTGGGCTCTGGCTCATTTTCTTCTGCACTCCCGTACACAGGGCTGACAACATTCAGAAATAACTATTTACTGAGCCCCAGAGCTGCCATATTGTTGTGTGCCGCACAATGCTGGGGTGTGTCTACTGCTCATTCTATAGCTGGGCAGTGCACAGCTTGCACAGCCTGTGCAGCAGCCCATGAGCTCTTACACCTGAGTTGGTTTTGCACACGACTGCACCCACAATGCCTAGCAAAGTGCCTGGCATAGTACCCATACTCAGTCTTTGACAAATATTTGTACGTAGCTATATGAACACAGGAGCTGCTCAAAAAAACCATCTGAGTTTAATTTACTCAGAAGTCTGACTTCCAGTTGATTTCCCACCGTCTGCTCTTTCTGGGTCTGTTTTTCTCCACCATGGCCGTCAGGTCAGACTTCCTGTGGGCAAGAGAGGAAGTATCCGATTCTCAGACTGGCTCTGGTTCTCTCTAGCTTCCTGGTCTCTAGGGCTTGGTTTCCCCATCTGTAAAGTAGAACTATTGGACTTTGACGTCTAAAACCTCTGCCAGCACTCTCACTCAAGCTGGAAGGGCAATTCCCCCTGGCTTATATGCGCAGCATGACTGATGCTTCTCCCTCTCCACCTCTTGGCGTTCTGTATTGGACCCATTCTCAGCCTGGCTTTCACTTCATGGTGGCAAAATGGCTGCCAGGAACCCAAAGCCTCAGCAGCCCCAGCAGAGAAGCACAGAGTGGAGAGTCTTCCATTAACAGTCTAAAAGGAAGTTTGGAAATTCAATCTCAGTGGGAGAGTTTGCTCACATGCCTATCCCAAGTGGAATCTGAAATTCTGCTTGGCCAACTAGGTCCAGGCCCACCCCTGCCAGAACTTCCTAGGCTGAGAGTCGGGAAAAGGTCATTCTTCAAAGGAAATAGTGGAGGGAGATGGACACCCGGCTTCCCAAAAATAAGGACTGGCTCCCAGGGCCCCTGAGAGGTCAGAAGAGGTAAGATTAAGTCCATCTTGTGAGAGTTTCTGGTGTGCTGAACTAAATGAATAAATGCCGAAAGACAGTTACAAAAATAATGAAATATTCTTTATGTATATTTCTAACAAATGTTTTCACACAAAGAAATGATTACAGTGTAACAGTAATCACAAGGTAAATAGAGAGTGGATTTAAAACACTAACTCACAGAGCAGTGCAAGCTGGGTTCTCCCTTACTGCACACACGTTTGCACCTGTTGCACTTGGGGACCGACTGGTCTGGCAGGGCTGTAAGGTGGGCCTCTGCCAGGGAGGCGGCTCCAGGGCCACCGTTCCCCTCACAGCTGGTTTCCTGACAGTTTTCTGCCAGCCAGCAGTGGCGCGTCTGGTGGGAGGGGGGCCGTCCTGTGCTTCTCACTGACGCTGTATGAATTTGCAGCAGACTCAGTTAATCAGTAGACTGGATCAAACGTCTAATGTTGAGGCCCTCCGACAGCAGTGAGGCAGAGGCCCAGCGGCTTGCTTACTCTGCTCATCACACACGTAGTAGAGCCCCTAAAGTCCACCGAGAAATAGGGGAGGCAGCAGGTGGGGAGGAAGAGAGTGACGACTGGAAAGTCCACCTATTGCAGTTCTTATTTTTAACTCCTTTTTTAACTGCTAATACTGTGGTTCTTGTCTTTAACGAACTGGTCAGCGAAGTCAGAAATGACCCAGGGCCGGGGAAGGGAGCAGCCGGCGCCGGTGGCCGCACAGCGGCTCTTTCCCGCCGCCTGATGCCTGACCCCGGGCGGTGAGCAGCCGGGACAGTGCCCGCCGGGCCTGCGGCCGCCCCCCGCGGCTCCCGCCCACGGCTTGCAGGGTTTAACAGGGGACCTATTAGGAGTTGAGGATTGAGCTTTCTGAATTAATGGCTAGCAGGAAACCCCGTCGGAGCAGACACGTTTTCTCCTGACCGGAGCAGACAGACGCCTTCGGAAGCCCAGCGCCCCGAGCGGGGTGCGGCGTCCCGGGCAGCAGAGCGCGCTGTGCGGGGCCGGCTCGCGCCGCGGAGACCACGGAGCTCGGAGAAGGAGAACCGGGGGCTGGGAGAGCGGCTTGTCGAGGTTTTTAGAGTCTAAACAAAAAGCTCTCTCCTCGCCTCTGCGTTCTTCGCGTTTCTCTGGCTGCCTGCAGCCGTCGTGCTGCTGATTCTGACAAAGGATCATTCAACCTGAGCTCAAAGGAAAAAATTCACAGCGGACCTAGAGGGTGATGAGGGGCCGAGTGGAATTCTGCCGACATTCTCCTGATTCTATTTGAAGGGCTGGGAGGGTCGTGCCACCCTCTAGTAAGCAATTCCCCAATGCCTGGGACCAGCACCTCTGCCTGGGGGGCTGCCTACAGCCACGGAATCAATCAGGCAGCAGGAAAATGAGATGGGGAGCGGGGAGACGGGGCAGAGTAAAGCTCAGAAATGCATGTGCAGGAGGAGAGCCAGGCAGAGGGTCAGAGAGCCGGGGGATGGGGGAGTGAGGCCTCCACGGGTTGTAGAAGGGACAAGTAAACGGAAAGGAGAGGGGAAGGGCAACATGGCGGGGGCAGAGGAGAGGAGCGGGGAGAAAAAAAAGAAGGGGAGAGACACGAGATGGAGCGGGAAGTGTGGAGAGAGCGCACGAAAGAGAAGAGAGAGAGGAGATGAACCTAGGGGAGAGAAAGGTGGAGAGAAGCGAAGGAGGAGTGGACAGAGGCGACTGGGCAAGATGAGGCGGGGAAGGGAGAGCAAGGGGAGAGGGACCGCGCGGGCAGCTCTCCCTGCGGTCGGAGCCCTGTGCGCATCGCCGCCTGCGATCGTGCAGTCCTCGGCCCGCTCCCCGCCCGCCCGAGGGCCGCGCAGAGCCGGGTCGGGCCGGCCTGGGGAGGCGCGGGCTCCGCTCGACGGGCGAGGTGCATCCCGGCCCGGCAGGACGCGCCCAGGGCGGCCGCGGGGGGCTGGCGGGCGGGGGCCGAGCGCCGGCCGGGGCCTCGGCGGGAGCCGCCACCGATCGAGGACGGAGCCCTTCCCGGCGGCGCGCCCCGCCGGGCCGGCGAGGCCGGGCTAAGTGGGAGCAATTGGGCCGGGCGGCGCCGAGGCACAGCCTCCCCGCGCGGGTGCCGCGGCCCCGCTCGCCGCAATTAGGGCCGAGCGTCTAAATGGGCCGAGCGCCGCGCCGAGCATGCCCGGGCCCGCAGCTCTCGCGCCAGCGGAGGACGGGCTCGGCGCGGCCCCCGCCGGCGTCCGCCCCCTGGGCCCGAGGACCTGCGGCGCCCGGGTTCTTCCACCAGCCCCGTGACCCGGGTGGGCCCTGCCGCTCTGAGCCGCGCTCTGGGCCTGTTCGTCTCTGCAGCCCGCTGGCCTCCACCCAGCCCTCCCCCTCACTACCGCCACACTCGGCTGTGTCCACCCAAGACCCAGCGGAAAATAAAATAGTTTAGCCTATCGAGTGTCTTGGCTAAGGGATGATGATTCTATTTATATATGGACATATATATGATTTACCAAAATCAGTCTTCTGACTGCACTGTCTTTTCTTTCACTCACTGAGCAATAATTTACTGGGAGCAATATGTTCGGTGCCTGCGAATACACGCGTGGGCCTGGGAACCCCCCCCCCCCCCCCCCGCCCGGAATGCAGGCCCGCCCCCGGGCAGCAGACGACTGGGAAAGCAGGAGTGTGAGTCTGCTCGGGCTGCCCTAGCAGAGCCCTGGGGGCGCCCGAACCAACAGGAATGTGTCCCTCACGGTCCCGAGGCTGGAGGCCCTGAGCCAGAGCCAGAGCCAGAGCGGGCAGGGCTGGTTCCTGGGGAAACCTACCCCTTTGGGCGGCACAGGGCCCTCTCCGGCTGTGTCCTCACATGGCCCTTCTTTCTCTGTGCTTGTGGAGAGAGAGGGATCTCTGGTGTCTTTTCCTCTTCTTATCGGGACACTGGTCCTGTGATGAGGGCCGCATCCTCAGCACCCATTTAACCTCCATCACCTCCCTAAGGGCCTCGTCTCCACATACAGTCACCTTGGGGTTAGGGCTTCAACATAGGAATTTGGGGGAACACAGTTCAGTCCATAACAGCGGGACAGGGAGAGAGAGAAACAGTTATAGCCCTTGCCCTGGGGGAGCCCGAGAAGGGAGGGGCTGGCTTCCTGCAGAGATGCTGGAACAGAATGACAGATGATCACCACCCTCTTGTACCCGGGGGCAGCAGGTCTGTTCCCCTGAGGGGGGCCAGAGCCAAGGGTGGAGACGCCTCCATCCACGGATCCGGTTTCTCCCAAGAGAAAGGGGAAGGAGGGCCAGTGGGCTGGGCCCTGAGAGTGTGGAGCCCCGAAAGGGGGGAGGAGCGCGGGGAGGGAATGAGTTCTGAGGGAAGAGGGGAACTGGGCCCTGAGCCTCCCTTTCCCCCTTCCCTCACGTCCCTGCTCTGTGGTGCACCTCCTCCAGATTCCCGTCATGCCCCTCCTCGCCTCCCCCATCTAAAGCGCCTCCGCCAGGGTGCACGCTAGAGGCAGGTGGGCCCAGGCCCAGGCTGCGGGGCCGCAGACGAGCATGGGACCGCACAGAGCCCCTTACCCCGTGAGCAAGCTGTAATCTACGGTGCCGTGGAAGGTTTTTAGACAAGGAGGGGAGTGCAGGTAGAAAGTCATCTTTCCTTAGGAACTCATCGAAGCATTGTTTATTGAGTGCCTCTATGTGCCAGGCACTGACCTAAACTCTTGGGACATACCGGTGAACAAAACAGGCCAATTTTTATAGAGTTGACATATTAAATGAGGGGGGTATCATAAAAATAAACATAGCAAATAAATAAACTGGACAGCGTGTTAGAAGAGATGAGTACTATGCTCCTGGAGTGTGGGAAGCGTAGAGGATGGGGCTGGCGGAACTGGTTGCTGTTATAAGTGGGGTGGTCGGCGTAGGCCTCATGGACAAGGCGCAATTTGAACAAACACTTGAAGGCAGTGAGAGAGGCCCATGCAGATATCTAGGGGAAGAGTGCTCTAGGCAGCGGGAACAGCCAGTGCAAAGGCCCTGAGGCATATTTGAGGACTAGCAATGTCAGCACAGCTCCAGCAAAGCAGACAAAGAGGAAGGAGGTAGGAGGTAAGGTCAGAGAGGGCTGTAGCCCTCTCCATTGACTGCAGACTTTACTCTGAGTGACACAGAAGCTGTGTGAGGATCAAATTCAAATGTCAGCAGTGCAGCATATACTTCTCTAGATTTATCTCAAGTTGTAAATGATTCAAAAAGTAGGGGTTTTATTAAGACAAAAATAAAAGTGTCACACCCACAGAAATATCAGTATTTCAGACCTGAAAATATCCTTAAAAATATGACAGTGTCTCGGAAAACCCAAACCAGCGTTGTGGTCGCGGAGGGGAAGGGGCCGGGCTGGGTGCAGCTCTGGTTCTGAGCTGGGGCCCCGGAGCCCTTGCCGCGTGGGGCCCTGGGCAAGCTGCTCATCCCTGTGAGTCAGCTCCCTCGTCCACAAAGTCCGGGCTACTGGAAGCCCCCACCTCTTAGGACGGTCATGAGGCTTAAATGAGATGGTCGATGTCAATACTTAACAAGATGTCTGGTACATTGTAAGCGCTCGCAGATGCCAACTATTATTTTCACACAACTAGTTATTGAACCCCACATCTCCTGATCCCCAGTCCAGGACATTTTTCACTCCCCCAGTAATAGTAACAATAACAACTTACATATTTTGAGTATTGACTGTGTGTCAGGCGCTGTGCTGAGCATTTCGTATAGATCATCTTACTTGTTTCTCCATTTAACAGAAGAGAAAACAGGCTCCAGCAGGTATTAACTTGCCCCAAATCACATAGGCATTAAGTGACAAACCAGAGTTCCAACCCGGGGAGTCTGGCTGCAGGCCCTGCACTCTCCCCCGGACGTCTCCAGCCTCCCAGGGCTCCTGACAGCAGCGTCGTCCATGGGGCCGAGCCCGGAGGAGCTGCAGAGGTGTGAACATGTGCGCCTCTTGGCTCATCATGTGAATTATTTCAAGGTGTCATTTTTCTGCTCACTGGCGACAAGCTGGAATGGCTCACTATCACACAATGGCTCACTATCACCACAGTGCAGCCCATTTCTGACAAAGTCAGACCAAGTGGGAGCTGATGGCAGCAACCAGGGCCAGGTTTATTCTGGATTCTGAGGCCCACACAGCTCTTCACTTAGTGGCTTCTGAAGGCGCAAATTACTCCAGGAACTGGACAGTCTTGGCATCAGCAGGAGAGAGAAGTGGAAAACTTTTCAATGGACTTGGGTCATATCTCCCAAAAGCGCATGGTTCCTGACCAGCTAAAGGCCATTCCTCCTGTGATGCGGCCTAGAGTGCTGGCTGGAAGGAAAGAAGGATGAGGGGCCATTTCTTGCCTTCAGGGGGCTCCTGGGCCAGTCATCAAATTAAGAGCTATATACAGACATAGCTGTTTATTACACACACTGGAGTTGAGAAGGTATGAGCAGAAACCAACGGCATTGTATCTCCCTCTGTCGCTTCAGGATCTCTCTCTGGACTCTGATTCATTCTTTTCTAGCTCAGGATGAAATCTCAAGGAGGTCCCGTAGTTTTCTGGGCTTTTCAGTCACAAGATCTATTTTTTTAATAATTAAAATCCACCACCTAGTTCACCTCTTCCCCTACTTGCCACACGGAATTTTTGGCCCTTCCAGAAATGTATTCAGGAGAGATTAAGGAAAGGGGACACATTTTGTGTCTTACTAGGTCCTTTTGTGTCTTACTGTTGTCACCTGGGTTTGGTGTCTTCAAATGCCCAAAGTACAGTTACCGGCTAGTCCTCTCCCCCTCCCCCACCCTCTCTTTTTGGGGCACTTCTGTGGATTCCTCTCCTTTGGTTTAGGCAGCGCCTCTCTTCCAGATGGCCAGTTAAACCTCAGCCACAGGCTGGCTGCTCGCAGTCCCGCTGTGCTGGGCTGACTGACAGCGCCGCAAAGATGGCCGCACCCTCATCCTCTCTGGCACTGTGAACGTGTCAGCTTACACTGCAGCAGGGGCTCTGGAGATGCAGTTAAGTGAAGGATCTTGAGTTGGAGAGACTATCCTGGGTCATCTGAGTGGGCCCACTGTTGTCACAAGAGTCCTTACAAGAGGGAGGCAGGAGGGTCGCAGTCAGAGAGATGAGAGGACATAAGCAGAAGCTGCAACACTCCTGGCCTTGAAGGCCGAGGAGGGCCCCAAGCTGTGGAATGCGGGTGGCCTGGACACGCTGGAACAAACAGGGAAACGGAGTCCCCCTCAGAGATTCTAGAAGAAACGCAGCCCTGTGGACCCCTTTTAGACTTCTGACCTCCGGAACTAGAAGAAAATAAATCTGTGGGTTTTGTCACTGAATTTGCAGTGATTTGTTACAGTGGGCCTAGGAAGCTAGGAACCTCCTTTCTGCTCATCCCTGCACCCTGCCAGGAAGCCCCCTGGACAGGCCTCTTGGAAGATGACATCAGGCTAGCTGCCTTCCAAAGGGTCCGCAGCATCCTGCTCCCAGAAAGCCCCAACCTGCTGGAAGTGCAACTTGCAACCGGTTCGGCCGCTCTCCTCTCTGCCACGGGGGCAGCACCAGCCACAGCTGCTCGCCTTTCCACTCCAGGCCCACGTCAAAGTCCAGATCCTGTGTTTGCCAAATTCTAGGAGACACATGCCATGCTACCAATTGGTGCCCTCGACTCCTTCTTACTTGGCCTGAGGTGAGAAGGAAGCACCCCTCCCTTGCTCTGAGTTCCGGAGGAAACCTCTCAGCTGAGGCACCTTCTCCTAAGTACCCTCTCCCACCTTTCCCACGTCGCAGCCCAGTGGTGGTGGAGGGCTATGCTGGCAAATCCAGCTTCACCATCTCTTACCCTGGCTTGTACAAGTGGATCAGCTCCTCCATTTAGATTGTAAGACCCCTGGCACCAACTGTTCAAGTCTCTGCTTTGAAGTCTCTGCTGGGACTCAGAGACAAAAAGAATGGCCACATAAGCACTGGCTCTGGTGGCCTAAGGGAGAAGAAGACAGCACTGTGACGGCTGACACTGTGTGGAGAGCACTGTGTAAGCGCCCGGTGCGAGCTACTTCATGTAACCCTCACGCCACCATACTGTCATCCCCATGCCACGGATGAAGAAGCTGAGGCTGAGGGAGAGTAAGTATTTTGCTCAGGGTCACAGAGTAAATGGCAGAGTTAGGATTCACATGAGTCTGGGGGTGAGACCTCAGGCTGAACTGCTCTGCATAAAAGAAGGAAGAGGAATCTGGCGCCGGGAGGGAGGCGGAGCGCGTGCGCAGGGTGTGCCCTGTGGAGCCCGCCGCCGCGCTGGTGGCACTTCAGTGGGGTCGGCATTGCCTTCTGAGAGCAAACCTGAGCCTGCACTTGCGGCGCCACAGGGTGGGGAGGAGAGGCAGCCGCAGGCCGGAGTCCGGCAACGAAGCGGCTGCGGGCAGCTGTCTTTTGCTTTAACTGGAAGACGCAGTTTTCTCATTACAACACTACATGTCATACGGACTTGGGAATTTAGAAATGTTTTAGTCATTCTTTTTAAATGTGCTTTTAAAGTTATTACTCAATAATAACAGTTCATTGTAGAAAATGTGGGCAAACCAGAGGATAAGATAAAAATTGCCCTTGATCTCACAGCCCAGAGATAAGCACCATAAGCTTCTGAAATGATGCCTTCAGACTGCGTCTACACCAATGTAGTCTCTCTTAAGTTTTATTTAAAAGTGAGATCCCACTGTCATATGGTTTTTAATCATGTACTTCTTAAACTTAAGCAGCTCTACAGCCTCACTCCAGGTCAATACATTCTCTCCTTCAACAACACGTTAGTATCTGCATGACGGCCCATTCCATGAAAGAGCCACAATACAGGTAATGAAACGCCTGTTACCACTTACTGTAGTTTCTGATATTTTGCCCTTACAAACAATGCCCTGAGGCGCATCGTCATGGCAAATTCCCCATGGACAGCCTTAATTGTTTTCTTAGGGTGAATTCCTAAAGAGGGATTCCTAGGTCAAAGGACATGAACACTTTTGAGGTTTTTAATATAAATTTCTTTGGCTAATTCTTGATTCTCCTTGCTGATAATTTTCGATCTGAAAAGGTAAAGAACTTCATGAGAAGAAATGTTTCTCTGATTCTAGTTCTGAACTATAAGGAAGCACTAGTTAGTGATGCAGAGTAATAGAATCTTGGGAGAAAGGGCCAGATCGTGCCGGCAACAGGGACAATTAGGAGGAGAGTCGTACATCCAGCTGGATGTCGGCACTGGACATCAGGACAGTGGCAGGGAAGCAGGGCACGAGGATGACGGTCCCTGGATGGGGATGTGAGCGCATAGATTTTATAGAATGATTTATAATTAGCGTGCCTTGGATAAAGATTGTGATAGACTGTGTATTTTATCGAATCTTTTTTTTTAATGTGACTGTCTCCTTACAAATAATTCTCATGAAGAAGAGCAGGAAGTGGCACCAGAAGCAGACGAGCCAGCAAAGCTGTCCGGGGACCTTCTGACGCACTCCACTTGTCAGAAGAACTGCGGGGATTTTCTACAGTGAGTTGTGGTCATCTCATCCTGGGAGCTGGGAAAGGAGGAAGTTTCTTCATGCAGAGTCAAGCAGTAAGGAAACACAAGTAACAATTTTTTATTCGTCATTGCTGACCCGGCCTAAAGAATGCTTTAGTCTTGATGTTGTACTGGGTTGAATAGTGTCCCCCCAAAACTCATATCCCCTGGAACCCCAGAACGTGACAATGATGTTGTGATATAAGAAATACCTGTTTGGCTTTGTTCCTGGCTCCTGGCACAGGGCTCCTACAACATTTGGGATTCCCACGTGATAGAGATGAGAGGAGCGTCTTTTTTTACTCTTAAGAAGCCGCTTTCAACCAGATGTGACTTTATGCTAATCAAGTGACTCCTGATGGGTCCCTAGGTGGCTTCGGGATGGGGCGGGTCACAGAGGAACCAACCATGGGATTCGAGGGTTGGCGCTTTCAGCCCACCCCTGACCTCCAGGGAGAGGAGAGGGGCTGAGATCGAGCTCAGTCACCAAGGGCCGGTGATGTAATCAAGCATGCCTACGTAATGGAAGTCCCATAAAAACCCTAAAGGAACGGATTTGGAGAGTTTGCAGGTTGGTCAACACACTGAGTGAGGGGCTGGGAGGTGGTGCCCCCGGAGGGAGTGTGGCAGCCCGACACCCTTCCCCATAGCTTGCCCTATGCATCGCTTCCATTCGACTCTTCCTGAGTGTATCCTTCACAGTAAGCGAGTAATAGTAAGGGAAGTGTCTTCCTGAGTTCTGAAAGCCCTTCTACAAATTACTGAAGCTGAGGAGGGGCTTGTGGGAACTCCTGACTTATAGCCAGTTGGTCAGACATGCGAGAAGCCCAGACTTACAATCAGCTTCTGAAGTGGGGAGCAGTCTTGTGGAACTGATCCCTGAACCTGTGGGGCCTGCGCTAACTCCAAGCTGTTAGTGTCAGAATGAATTAAACTGCAGGACACTCAGTTGGTGTCTACAGAGAACTGGAGAATTGCTTGACGTGGAAACATTTGCTGTCACAAGTGCTGTGAGTAGAGAAAGACGTAAGTGGCATGGATGACGGTGCCTCTCCTACCTTCTTTTTTTACTGAGGGGAGAGGGGACAGTTGAGCATATGGGAGGCTGCCTGGATTTGAATCTTAACCATGTCACTTTAAAGCTCTGTGACATTAGGCAGATTATTTAACCTCTTCGTGCCTCAGTTTCCTTTCTGTAGAATGAGGCTAATACTGCTGAATGTTGTTGAAAGTTTAAAAGAAATAATACACATAAAGCACTGAGCATGGTGTCTGAGTAAGCACTCAAAGAATATCAGTTCTTATGTCTACTGAGCATCTTCTGCGTCTGGTAAGCAGGTCTCTGCTTTCTTTTAAGGAATGCTTCATGTTGAGTGCCTGCTAGTCTAAGAAAGTGGGCTAGGGAGTCCTGGGTTAAGCGACTTCCTCCTCCTTCAATTCGTCCAGCTACTTAGGAGGCAAAAAAAAAAACAAAACCTGTAAGAAGGACACACACGCAATGTAAGAGGAAGAACATGTAACCAAGAACAAATACAAAAGAATGGGAAAATGTTAGCAGACAGTGTAGGGAAGAGCTCTTCTCATGAACAAAGCTTGTGCATAAGAGTTAGAAAACAGAGGATTTTGAAAACCATCTTTGGAGCAAGACAAATCTATCAGGAACAAACCAACGGGGCTGGTGATGCCATGTTAACACGGAACACAAGGAAAGCAGACATCCTCATCTTAGTTTTACAGGACGCAGGTTTGCTTCCACATCGTTCCACTTAGAACAGGCAGAATACCCACTGTTTGGAGGGCATGAGCCTAAACAGCTAAGGAGGTTGTGAGCACACACCAGGCCCAGAGCAAGGACATCTCAGGGCTACAAGAACATTTCAGGCCTGGCTGCAGAGCTTTCAGTAGATGGAGGAATCATGACATTTTGGGGTGCTAGGAAATAAGAAAGAAAAAGTATCCTGATCTTTGAAATGAGTATAAATGTGAAAGATTCTACAGCCTGGGGAACTGAATGACAAAAGCCTGCACGTTTTAAAATGTGCATATAGAGGAAAGAAATGTGATCAGTTGGAGCATGAGATCACCTGTGAATAAAGGATGGCTTCAGCCCTCGAAGCCCTATTTGATTGAGCCCATTTTAACCTCCACATCCCCTTCTCCATACCTCTGCAAGATGAAGGATATTAACTCGGGATTTATCATCATCTACTGATGTGCTAGACAGAATAATGGCCCCACAAATATATGCACATCCTGATCCCCAGAACCATGAATATGTGTGTTACATGGCAAGAGGGAATTAGATTGTAGGTGGAATGAAGGTTGCTAATCAGCCTTGAGATGACCTTGAGATGGGGAGATAATTCTGGATTATCTAGGTGGGCCCGATGTAATCACAAGAGTCCCTATATGGGAGCAATGCACTTCGAAGGTGAAGGAAGGGCCCACGAGCCAAGGAGTGCAGGCAGCCTCTAGAAGCTGGAAAAGGCAAGGAAACAGATTCTCCCCAGAGCCCCAGAAGGAGCGCAGTTCCCCCACCACCATGACTGTAGCCTTTAAGACCCATCTCAGACACCTGACAGTCAGAATTGTAAGATAATAAATTAGTGTTGTTTTAAGCCAGTAAGTTGTCTTAATTTGTTACAGCAGCAATAGGAAACTAATACAACTGGTATCTGCATTATCTTATAATTATTTTCTAATCAATTAACATGGACTCTATTTCTGCCTCTAGTCCCTTTAACTCATTTCTCCACATGGCTTTCTCCACCAGGCTAGAACAAAGGTTATCTCTGAGCTCACACCTCCCGATGTTGCTGCCAGGAAGAATGGGATGATGTGGCCGGCCCAGTGGCATAGTGGTTAAGTTTGCACACTCTGCTTCAGTGACGCAGGGTTCACAGGTTTGGATCTCGGATGTGGACCTACACACCACTCATCAAGCCATGCTGTGGTGGCATCCCACATACAACATAGAGGAAGGTGGGCACAGATGTTAGCTCTGGGAAAATCTTCCTCAAACAAAAGGAGGAAGGTTGGCAATAGATGTTGGCTCAGGGCCAATCTTTCTCATCAAAAAAAAAGAAAGAAAGGGATGATGCTCTTTTCTTGCTTCCAGTTCAAATTCTCCCCTGGAAGCACTCCATTTGGCATTCCTGGGCAGGGGATCTATAATGAGCAGCCCCACCAGAACCACTTGGTTGGAGGTGGGAGGCAGGGAAGGAAAGCATTCAGAGGAAGTACTAGTGCCACAAGAAGAGAGGGGTGCAGACGGCCACCTCCCTGCCAAATACTTGGCTGCATAGATGGCTCTGACCTTTTCTGTCCTTTCTGGCTCAGGGCCCTACACCTGACCAGACTCTCAGAGGATGCTCAGCTGCGGCTATTGATCAGTGGGCTCATGTCTTCAGTGGGCTGTGCCACTGGGTAGAATTTGCTCCCGGATAGAGAGGAGGAAGAGCATTGCCTACAGTGGGGTGGGTGGGGGGCTTGGTGAGGGCACAGTTCATGCTGTCAAGGGTCAGTCTCAATTCTGAACTATCAAGAGTTCATAACTGGTACTAGCAGGAAACCAGCTTATTCTTAGCTGGTGCATGATTCATCATTTTGAAACCAACTAACTGAATCAAGATGGTGAGAGAGAGAGGTGTCAAGATGGTGGCATAGGCAGACTCTGAACTCACCCTCTCTCATGGACACAACAAATTTACAACCACTCTTGGAACAATTACCCCTGAGAGAGAAATGGAAACTGGATAAAAAGAACCCCCGCAAAAAGGGACAGTGCTGACTGAGGTGGAAGAGGTAGAAATACCTTTCTTGAGAGAGAAAAAGCCACCTCTGTGAGCCACAGTGCTTCATGGCTGACCAGGAGAAATCCTAAAGTATGAAGCCTGCCCTGGAGGAGCAGGGGACCTGAGCTGGGGAGCATCACCACTATAAGCATCCTTTGGACTCAGCACAACCAAGACGAGTCTCATAATATCTGGCTCTGCTGAGTATTAACAACAATGGGGAATACCCCCAGGAAAGCTATCAGACATAAGGGGGTAAAAGCTGGCTCTTGTGAATTATGCACAAATTCACCCATTTTGGAAAGCAACCTAAAATCACCACAAACAAAGGTGCACAGTCCTTTGCTGTAAAGAGACTCCCCTGATAGGCTCTGGGAGCATCTTGGTGAGAGCTGAGACCTCTCCAGGGACTGAGACATTGGTGACAGCCATTATTGTGACCTAGTACAAGCACGCTGACACAGACACTGGCAGACGTCATTGGAATTCTTCCCCTGGCCTGGTAGCCCAGGGTCTGCCCCACCCTCTAGAGCACCAATTTAACCCAGCTCAGCCAGGGCCAGTGGCCCACCCTAGGGACTGGCCCCACCCAACAGAAAGTCCTCCAGCAACTTCTTGGCTTGCATAGGCTGGGTGCCTGGATCCTCTGCAGGCAGGGGAGTGGGTCCGCCTCTGCAGGGCATGGCGTGCACGAGGAGCAGGTGGAGTGTGTGGGGCATTGGTGGAGTGTGCTGCCTCTGCAGTTGGGTGACTGGGTCTGCTTCAAGGGGTCGAGGTGCATGCACATGGCAGGACTGTGTTGAAAGGATGTGTGGCCCTGTGGGCAGTGGGGCTTGTCAGCTGCAGCAGACTTGTGCTTCTCAAACAACCACTAAGGGATCGATCCCACATTCCAAAGCCTGAAACAATCAGGTGCTCCCATGCCTGGGACCAGCCCCATACAACTACAATCCTGAGAAAGCTGACAACAGCCTTCCAGGCCAGAGGCCTACAGCAATTGTAAGGCCCTGAGCCTAGGAACCAGGCATGCCGAGGGCCTACTCACTTAGAAAAACTGCAATAGGAGTGTGCTATTAGACCTTGCAGCCAACTGTGCTGGGGCTCCCCAAACCTGATGAAGTGACTGAAAGGTCCATAGCAGCCACATGCAGCTGAGCATTACAACCAGCCAGCCAGGGGGGCAGCCTAGCCTTCCTGGGCACCTGTAGCAGGAGCAACCCTGCCACAACAAAAGGACACACGTAGCCCACACAAGGGTCACTCCTGGAACATTTGGAACTGGTGATGAGAGGGAAGCACTCTGCTGAGCCTCATATGGCATCTCTTATATAAGGCCACCTCTCCAAGATCAAGAGACATAGCTGACCTACCTAATACACAGATATAAGCACAGAGAAAGAGGCGAAATGAGGAGGCAAGGGAATACATTCCAAGTAAGGGACCAGGATAAAACCCCAGATAAAGAACTAAACAAAACAGAAATAAACAATCTACCTGACAAAGAGTTCAAAAAAAAGCCATAAGGATGCTCACTGATCTTGGGAGAAGAATGGAAAAACTCAGTGAGAGCATCAACAAAGAATTGGAAAATATAAAAAAGAATGAATCAGAAATGAGGACTACAATATTGAAAATGGAAAATTCATTAGAGGGACTCAATAGCAGAGTAGATGATACAGAAGAACAGATCAGCAAGCTGGACAAAACTAGAGGAAATCACCTAAGCTGAACAGATAAAAGAATTAAAAAGCACGAGAACAGTCTAAGGGAACTCTGGGACAACATCAGATGCACTTAACATTCATATTATAGGTGTCCCAGAAGAAAGAGAGAGAGACAAAGGGGCAGAGAATCTATTTGAAGAGATAATAGCTGAAAACTTTCCTAACCTAAGGAAGGAAACAGACATCTAGGTACAGGAAGCACAGAGAGCACCAAACAAGATAAACGCAGAGGCCCACACCAGGACACATTATAACTAAAATGCCAAGAATTTAAGGTAAAGAGAGAATCCTAAAAGCCGCAAGGGAAAGGCAACAAGTTACATACAAAGGAAACCCCATAAGGCTATCAGCTGACTTCTCAGCAGAAACCTTACAGGCTAGAAGGGAGTGACACGATATATTTAAAATGCTGAAAGGAAAACACCTACAGCCAAGAATACTCTACCCGGCAAGGTTATCATTCAGAATGGAAGGAGAGATAAAGAGTTTCCCAGACAAGCAAAAATTAAAAGAGAAAGCAAGACATCAGTTTTATAAGAAATGCTAAAGGGACTTATTTAAGTGGGAAAGAGAAGACCACAAATAGGAATAATAAAATTATCCAAAAAAAGAGAAAAAGGCAATAAAATCACTTGTAAAGGCAAAAATACAGTAAAGGTAGCAGATCAACCCCCTATGAAGACAATATGAAGGTCAAGAGACAAGAGTAGTAAAATTACCTGTTTCCATGATAAGAGGGTAACAGATACACACACACACACAAAAGTTAGATATGATATCAAAAACACAAAATGTGGAGGAGAGGCAGAAAAGAGTAGAGCTTTTAGAAAGAGGTCAAACTAAAGAGACCATCAAGTTAACATAGACTGCTATGTATGTAGGTTATTTTATATGAACCTCATGGTAATCACAAACCAGAAACCTAGAATAAATTTACACAAAAAATTAAGAGAAAGGAACCCAAACATAACGCTAAGGAAAGCCATCAAACCACAAGGGAAGAGAGCAAGAGAAGAAGAAGGGAACAGAGGAGAACTGCTCAAACACCCAGAGAAAAAGTAACAAAATGGCAATAAGTACATACTTACCAATAGCTGCTTTAAATGTCAATGGGCTAACTGCTCCAATCAAAAAGCATAGGGTGGCCAATTGGATAAAAAACAGGACCCTTATATATGCTGCATACAAGAGACACACTTCAGACCTAACGACACTCACAAGCTGAAAGTGAAAGGATGGAAAAAGGTATGCCATGTAAATGGCAATGAAAGGAAAGCTTGGGGGTAGCAATACTTATATATCAGACAAAATACACTTTAAAAGAAAAACCGTAACAAAAGACAAAGAAGGGCACTACATAATGATAAAGGGAACAATCCAACAAGAAGATCTAACACTTGTAAATATCTATGCACCCAAAATAGGAGCACCTAAATGTATAAAGCAATTATTAAAAGACATAAAGGAAAAATAGACAGCAACGCAATAATAGTAGGGGACTTTAACACTCCACTTACGCCAATGCATAGATCCTCCAAACAGAAGATCAATAAGGAAACATTATGATCTCACTCGTAAGTAGAAGGTAAAAACGACAACCAAACACAGAGAGACAGCGATTGGATTGGTGGTTACCAGGGGGAAGCAGGGAGGTAGGAGGGCAAAAGGAATGATTAGGCACATGTGTGTAGAGATGGATGGTAATTAGTCTTTGGGTGGCGAACATGATGTAATCTACACTGGAATCAAAATATGATGTACACCTGAAATTTATGTGTTATAAACCGATGTTACTGCAATAAAAAAATAAAAGAAAAAGAAAGAAATTAACTAATTAGGGTCAATCCTTGAATCTATTAAGCCTGGTAGTTGAAATTGCCACAAATGTGTTTTAAAGAGAGAAGGAACAAAGACTGCAAGGTGGTAGGGATTGCTGTCCCGGGTCGAAGTCCATGGGATAGTTCTTTTTTTCTTAAGTATTCATATGTTTTCATCACTCCTTTCCACGGGAGCACCCACTGAGGGCCACTAAGTTTGTCTCTCAGATTGCCATTCTTTCAGGAGGATTCCTTCATCAAAAAAAATGACCTGTTCACAGCGGCCGAGCCCGTGGACCCCTCAGTGAAGTCTAGCAGATGCTCGATTGCGTCACCCATGATGCCGTGGGTAGAACAACACTAGACAACACGAGGAAGCATCCAGGTGGAGAAAGTCGACCTGGGGCAGGACCCGGGCCTCCCTGCCAGGCACGTGCGAGGTGGAAGGAGGCGGCCAGCCACTGAGGCCCAGGGGAGTTTGCTAAGCATAAGCCTCTAAGGCAGCAAGGCCAGAGGTCAGAGAGGTTAACAGCGAGGAAAGACAAAGGACAGAGCCAAACTTGGGGTTGAGCCAGTGTACGAGGAAGCTGAGAACACGGATCTGGGAAAGAGAAGGTCCAGATTGGTTGTAGAGAGGTGCTATCGACACAGAGGTGGCTTTGGCTGTGGTTCCCGGCACACTCGCATGACTGTACATTTTCTTGTAAAGGGACTAGATATTATAGAGAATTTCCACTGTGCAATTTAATAATTTGTCTCTTCCCCTTTGTTTCTTTCTTTTTTCTTTCTCCTCCTCCATCCCTCCCTTCCTTCCTTCCCCTCTCCCTGCCCTTCCCTATTCCTTCCATAGGCATATATTGAGGGTCTTTCACACCTGTGTTACAACAGGATTATTACGGTATTGAGAGCTTGGATTCTTCTCTGAATAGATGCCCAAGAGTGTCAGTTATTTAAAATTCACTACTTGTAAACAGCTCGTGAGCACACCATATTTCAGTGCCTGCCTGTGTTTAGTCAAATACTGAGAACATATGTCTCTTTGTAAATCTACTCCCAGGACTGCTAAGTGTGATTCAGAAAACACTCTGAAATGTGCCAGCTTCCATTTCTCCCTTCTAGTGGAGAGATTCACTCTGAAAGTGCTCACTAACCAGTCAGCAGACCTGCCCCCCTCCCTCCCTAGCCTCTGACCCCCGAAGATGGGAGCTTCTACAGCTCAGCATCCCCAGCAAACAGGCAGAAGTGGCATGCTGGCGGCAGGCTCACAGCATCTCTCCGTCTCCAGCATTTAATAACGGTGCTTCCAAGAAGGAAGTAAAAAGTGCCATACGGCACTGCAGAAAAGCAAAGGCACTAAAATTTAAGAGGGGAGTAAAATTTGTTTATGGACCTCACTAAAGAAAAGTTGCTGAGTAGTGAGTCTGGAGGCCATGCTGCTGCTGTTGATTGAGACTTCGGCAGGGCTGGGAGGGGCACATTTGTTGTTTTCTGGGTTGAGTAGTTGCTTATTGTTGTTTGCTTGAATCAAGATTTGTTTTTAGGGGACATAATTTAACCGGGGGTTTATCAACAACCCAGACAGTCCCGATGATGTAAAGACTACTTACTTCAACAGAGCATTCTTGGAGCTTTAAACATGAATTTCATAGAATGCTCTAGCCAGAGTTTTATGAAATAATAATTATCATTTATTGAGTGGCTACTGGCTTCCAGGCATTTTTCATATATTATGTTCTTTAAGTCTTAGAGCAATTCTCAAGGTAGTTATCATCTTCCCCACTTTACAGACAAGGGAGTTGAGATTCAGAGACAGTCAGAAACTTGTCCAAGGTCACACAGTAGCAGGTGGTGGAACCCAGACTCAGAAATGTCTGCATAAGTTCAAAGCCTGTGTTCTCTGTTTACCTTACTGCTCCCCACTGCACGTTCTGATGGGGGTTCTGGAATGTGTTGATGGAGCGTTGTGGGAGGGCCCAGACAGGCCAAAGGGTGCTGTGGGAAGTGGCTCCTGTGAGGTGGATCCTAGCCTACTGCAACGCTCAATCCCCACAGAAGGTTCACAGAGCTTGGACCACAAGAAATGAATTGCTTTGCTCTGAAGTGTAGACATCTACCCAACGACACAGGTTCCCCAAATATCAACAAGGAGACGTGCAAATATCTAGATTATCCAATTTGGATCAAGGTATCTTTCTAACCCCAATTTTACCATTTATCTTGTCTCAAAATGCTTGTTAATCTTTCATTCTTCACTGGAAAAAAGGATCCCTTAGCCAATATGAAATTATTTTTCCACCTTTCTCTTCCCGTAACAATACTTACTGAGTACCAACTGTGCCAAGTACTCAAAAAGAATTTCTCACTTCTTTCACTCATTTCTTTTACCAACAATCTTGTGGAGTAGATACTGACATATTCTCAGAACGGCAAACAAGTTTTGTCTTGTGTACCGACTCCTTATTCATTCAAGGAATGTTCACTGAGCGTTAAGTGTGTACCAGAAAACATGCTAGACACTGTTCTAATCTATCAGTATAAAATAGTAGGAAAAGCAGATGTTTATAGTTATTTACTTCTGTATAACCAGCCTCCCAAAATTTATTGGCTTGACAAAGAAAAAGTAAACAAGACCTAAGTAAATGGAACTATGTGTTCATGGATTGGAAGGCTCAATTGTTAAGTTATTGTTAAGATGTCAGTTTTCCTCAAATTGATCTATAGATTCAATATAATCCCAGTTAACATCCCAGAAGGCATTTTCACAGAAATTGACAGGCTGATTCTAAAATTTACATGAAAAAGCAAAGAATCTAAAATGAGCAAAACAATCTTGAAAAAGAAGAACCAAGTTGGAAGACACACTACCAGATTTTAAGACTCACTATAAAGCTACTGTAATCAAGACAGTATGGTACTTCTGTTAAGACAGACATATAGATCAATAGAATAGAGAGTCCAGAAATAGACCCTTGTTATATGGTTAATTGACGAGTGTGCCAAGATAATTCAACAGAGAAAAATAGTCTTTACAACAAATAGTGCTGGAATAACCCAAATAACAAAAACATGAACCTCAATCCACACCTGCACCATGTTCAAAAATCAGAAAATGAGTCATAGATCCAAATATAAAACCTAAAACTCTAAAATTTCCAGAAGAAAATATAGGAGAACATCTTTGTGGTCTTGGGTCAGGCAAAGACTTCACACACATAACATGGTAACCCATAACCAATTTGAAAAGCTGAGCGTCATCAAAATGAAAACATGTACTCTTCAAAAGACCAGATAAGAAAATGAAAAGACAAGCCACACACAAGGAGAAAATATTTGTGAAACACATATCATATAAAGGACTTCTATCTAGAATATAAAAAGAACACACATAATTCAATATAGAAGTTAAAAAATGGGAAAGAATTTGAACAGACACTTCAATAAAGAAGATATACAACAGCAAATAAGCATACAAAAAATGTGTAACATCATCAGTCATTAGGAAAATTCAGATTACAACCAGAACGAGAGAGAACTACACACTCGTTAGAATGGCTAAAAAAGGAACTGACGGTGGTAGGCAAGGATGAGGAGCAACCGGGACTCTCGCGCATTGCTAGTGGGAGATGTTACAGTTACTCTGGAAAATGCTTTGCCTGTTTCTTATAAAGTTAAACCTACATATACTGTATGACCCAGCAATCCTCACTCCTCCATACTTGCCCCAAATAAATCAAAACATGTTCACACAAACACCTTTACATACATCTTTATGGCAGCTCTATTAACAACAACCACAACCAAATGTTCACCAACTGGTAATTAGATAAAAATCCACAGTACATTCATACAATGTCACATTACCCAGGAACAAAAAGTAACAAGCTACTAATACATGCAAAAACGTACACAAAATGAAAAAAAATCAGGTAGCAAAAAGTACAAACTGTGTGATTCCATTTACTTGAATTTCTGGGGAAGAAAAGAAACTATAGAGACAGAAATCAGGTCAAATTTGGGGGTGATAGTGGTGGTTGCCCAACTATATGCATTTGTCAAATGGTATCTTTTTTAAAATCAACAGTTTTCTCATTGTTGCTAGTACCTAGAAATATAATCAACTTGTATATGTTTATCTTAGATCCAGCAAACTTGCTGAACTTTCCTATTCGTGTTAATGATTTTAATCTAGAGCTCTTGGATTTCCTATGTAGACAATTACATAACTTGTGAATTTCAAGAGTTACTTCCTTTTAATTCCTCATATTTTTATTTGTTCTTATTTAATTATGCTGGCTAAGCCCTCCAATAAAATATTATCTTTGAACAAAATAGGAATGTTTCTAATATTTTTACGGTTAATTGTAGTATTTTCTGTAATTTTTTAGAATACAGTCAAGTTCAGAATTCTTTCTTATGCTTCTAGTTTGCTATGAGCTTGTATTACAAATCAGTGCTGCATTTTTATTAGCTGCTTTTCCCCATCTATTTAGGTGACCACGAGTTTTTCTCTTGTACTACGCTAAGGTGATAAACTGCATGAAAGATTTTCTAATGTAAAATCTTTCTTATATTCCTGAAATAAAGCCTACTTGCTCATGATTTTATTATTTAACTTATTTATGTTTGATTCAAATTGCCTTGCTATTAATTTACTTAGAATTTTTGCAGTTTTGTTTATAGTCACTATCAACCTATAATTTCTTTTTTGTACTGTTTTCAGGTGTCTTATCAAGATTATAACAGAAGTTAGAGAGCTTTTCATCTTATTACATGGGACAATTTATACAAAATTGGACTCAAGTGCTCCTTAAAATTTGACAAAACTCACCTGTAAATCCAACTAACTTTGAGGATTTTATACTACTATTTCAGGTTTTCTATTTTATCTTGGGTCAGTTTCTAGAAAGACATCCATTTTCTGTCCAAGTGTTCAGATGGCACTGGCATGAAGCTGCTCAGTGGCCTCTTACGACTGTTTTCTCTTATGACAGTGTTGCCTTAAGTCTTATCTCTTCTGAAGCAGTAGCTATGTCTCCTTTTTTGGGACTGATACTTTTTATTTGTCTACTCTATTTTTATCTTGATCAAATTTACCAGAGATTTGTCTGTTCCATTAAGCTTCTCAAAAGGCTGGCTTTTAGTTTTATTTCATTCTCTTTTATTGTTTCCTTATGTCCTATTTAATGAATTTCTGCTCTTGTTGCTACTATTTATTTCCTTTTGGGCTTGCTCTGTGTCCTTCTATAGTTTCTTTTCTGGATAAATAAATGTCAATCACTCAATATTTTTCTCTTATGATTATAATGACAATGAATTACCTCATGCTTAAAAAATATATAAAGAATAATTTGTAACAAATAGTAAATTTCCAACCCCTGGCTTAAAATAAGACGCTATGGAGACACTTCTGTCCTTTGTCCTCCCTTGGCACTCAGAAGTAACCACTATCCTGTTTTCAGAGGTTATCATGCATATGTATGTTTTTATATTTTTATTACATATGTAAACATTCATAAACAATATATAGCGTTATTATACATGATTTTAAACTAACCATAAGTGGAATCACACTGTATATATCCTTCTAAAATTTGCTTTCTTTTTTTTACTCAGCATTAAGAGGTTGAGATTTAACTAAAACTTGGTTGTAGTTAGTTCTACTGACATATGACATCTATTCATTCGTTATGGGAATGTACACAATTTGACCATTTTCCCACTGATGAACATTTAGGTTGAGTTCCAATTTTTTGCAATAATAATTAAGGCTGCTGTCAACTTTCTTACAAATTTTTTTTGCTTATATGTGTGTTACTTTTATATTTTTAATAATTTTAAGTATACCTACTTTAAAATATTTTATGAATTTCTGTTAACCGAACTTCTTGATGTTTTAATCATCTTTTTGTTATTTATTGATTTATCTATCTACCCATTTATCTATCTAAACATTTGTATAATACTTACTATATCTCAGATACTTATAAATATGGAATTATTTAATATTGTTTTGTCTGTCGGCTCTCTAGTGAATGTTGTTTTCTTTCCTCATGTGTTTTGTTATTTGGGATTGTGTGTTCGTCCAGCCTCGATCTGTGGAGAAGTCCTATGGCGTGGGAAATGGAAGCGTTCCTCCATGGGAATTTTGTGTTTACTTCTGCCAGTATCCAAGAAGTCACACAGGCTTAGAACCACTTTGTCTATTAATTTTTCAGATTGGGATTCATGGAGAACATGAAAAGGATGGATGTGGATCCTAAGTAGGCATAAAGCACAAAATAGAGATTTTAATTTCTCAAGGGTAATATTTTTCACCCAGAGCCAAAGCATAGACATGCTTCTTTGTCTCTATAGATTAATAGGTGGAATTTTTTGCAGAGAATCTTATCTCTACACATCAACCCTTCAAGCATCCTGGTTCATGTGGCTGTCCATTCCAATTTCCAGTCTCATTCAGACCCAAGACTGCATCTTCTAGCCCTGAACTGGACTAAAAACTTAATTGCTGGACCTCACAACACACTCAACCCCTCCCTCCCCCTCCTCCTCCCCAGGCAGCCCAGCAGTGCCATGAGTCCACACCCTCTTCGTCTTCTGACAGTTTCATTTACGTTTCTAACACCTGGTGATTTTCCTTTGTTTCCTACGGGATCAATCATGCATTTTGTCTTTGATATTACAGTTTTGCTAGAGTTTCTGAGGACATATACATATATAGCTGCAGGTTTCTCAGTGATCTTAGTTTGCCATCAGGCTGCAATCAATTCTTTGGAAGGTTTTAAGCAGGGGAGAGAGATAATTTGATTTATGTTTTCAAAAATCATTTTGATCAATTAGTAAAGGCTGCTCAGAGTGCTAGACTAAGAACAATAAGCCCCTGTCTGGGCCCAATGGTGAGAGTCATGATCCATCAGCTCCGTGACCAGGGCAAGGAAGCAGGGGCGCACCGTGCATGTCCTCACCGGGGCTGGTCTCTCATTTTTCACTTAGATAAACTGAGGCACAGAGAAGTTCAGTGACTTGCCCAAAATCACTCCGCTGGGAGATATATTCCCAAGATCTTATACTATACTTCTTAATCCTTTTATTCTACAGATGGTTTCCTGTATTTTAACTTCATTATTGAAGATGTCACGATGTATATAGGCTAAAGTCAGGTTCTAATTAATTCTAAATATCCCGACCCCAGAGACCCTGCTCAGTGCTGATGACCAAAAGGTGAAGAAGAAATGGTCCCTGCCCTTAAGGGGTTCACACTCTAGGCAGCTTTAAATAACTACAACGCAGAATGAGGGCTACAGCCGCTGAATACCCATGGTGGTCTGGAAAAAACCAGAGACGCAGCAGCTGAACCCGTTTGGGGCAGGCAGGAAGGTGACGCTTAATCTCTGCAAAGTCTATTAGAGTTTGTTTGGTCTTGCGTCTAGTCCAGGAGCAGAACAAGAAAATGTGCTATTTTTAACTTCATATCCATTCACGTCATTCCATAAATATTTACTTAAATATTTGCTGAATTCTCTCCTCACATCAGGCTCCTCATGGCGAAAGCCAAGGGAGAATGACTGGGAGAAAAAGCCACCCTTGGGGGGTAGCGGAAGGACAACTCCTCCCAAGGCCGCAGGCACCAGGCAAAGCAAGGCTGGTGCAGGGAGAACAGAAGGTTCAGGAAACTTAGCTCACAGCCAGCTCAGACCCCCAGGGTTCTTGTGGCACTCCTCCTTCCCTATCGAAACATGATTTTTGGGAAAATACATATTGTTTTAGTCAACTTCTCCAGAGAAACAGAACGAATAGGAGAGACAGAGATAACCAATGAGATATCGATGTAGATATAGACAGACATCTCACTGGTTATGTCCTCAGAGAATATACGCAGTACATATGTATACTCATAGACAGTCATCCGCCACTTAACATTGCGGACTCGTTCTGAGAAATGCGTTGTTAGGTGATTTAATCGTTGTGTGAACACCGTAGAGCGCACTTACACAAACCCAGATGGGACCGCCTGCTACACACCTAGGCTATGGGTACATCATATGGGACCACTGTCATATACGCAACCCATAGTTCACTGACAAGTCATTATGCAGCACATGACTGTATATGAACATGGAAAGAGATTTACATGATTACGGGGGCTGGGAAGTCCTAAGATCTGTAGTGGGCAAGCTGGAGACCCAGAAGAGCTGAGGGTGTAACTTCCAGTCTGAGTCTGAATCCATAGACTGGAGGAGGCCAATGTCCCAGTTCAAAGACAGTCAGGCAGAGAGGGGCGAACTCTCCCTCACTCAGCCCGTTTGTTCTGCTCAGACCTCCAAGAGACTGAACGAGGCCCGCGCACACTGGGGAGGGCCACCTGCTTCACTCAGTCTTCGGATGCAAATGTCAGACTCAGCCACAAACATCCCCACAGACACAGCCAGAAATAACGTTCAACCGAATACTGGGCGCCCCATGGCCCAGTCAAGCTGACACTTAAAACTGACCATCACACATGCACCTATCATTTATATCTCAATGTCAATTTAAATTGGAACATACAACCCTCTCAGAAGTAGCCGAAGTTTAAATTTTATGATCAATAAAATGTTTTTATATACCTAAGATATTTGTACATTCGGGAAAGTATGGATATCTGGGGAAGAACAGGAGAAAGGGCTTTATCACGACACTGTTCTACCTATTCCACCCGGACCAACCCGACATCTGGGCCAGGCAATGTCCACTCGTTGCGTGGCAGATGTTTTGGACACCCTCCGTGACCCCCGTCAGGACCCTCTCGGTCCCACCTCTACCTCCAGTCCCTGCTGCAGAGACTGGTTCCACCCAGATGGCGGCCATCTCTGCACAGGTGTAATCAGGCCTTCATCACACCCTGGGCCTGCACTGAGCACGTCTCAATTCCTGCTTGGGGCACCCAGTCAAACCCACTCTGTGCTTAACCTCCATGACCTGGAAATGCAAGGGAGCCAGTCCCCAGGAGACCATCTTTGATCAGTGGGGACCTGGAGCCAATGCAGAAATGCTTCCCGCTTTGGTCCCATGGGCATAAGGCTCCTCAGAAAGTCCCAGCAGAAGCGAGCACCAGCTGTCCACAGTGGTAGGTGACTCAGCAGTCCCTCCTGTGTGGGCTCTCCCTCCCGCCCTGGTCACTCCTCTGCCCTGTACGCCTGCTCCCCAGGATCACATTCCCCAATAAGCCACCCTAAAAGGCAAGCCTTTGTCTCAGGTTCTGATTTCTGGAGAACTCAGACTAAGACCATTGGGTTTTGTTATTTTATTTTGCCCTTAAAAATCCTTCTAATAAGCCCAAAGTCGCAGTTGTATTCAGTGACTAATCTAAAAATTCAACAGGAGTACCAAAATGTCACCATGACTTCTTTTAAGATGCAACTGCTTAAAATTAATTCGTGAAAGAATCAGAACTGACCCGAGATAAACCTGCAGTTGCTCTGCAGAAACATCGAAGCCGCCTTCAAGCTATTTTCCAGTCTAATTTCTCAAGGTTTCTAATTGCAGATCTGTCTGGCAGCAAGACTGCCTGTGTCATTAATGTTTTGATTTATTTATGTTTTGTCCAAAACACAGAAAACCCAGTTCAGTGATATCATTCATCATGACTGCCAGAAGCCAGGATGAACTGTTACCCACGCTACTCATATAAGGCTATGCTCAGCGGAGCGTCACCCGCCACCTCATGGAGGTGGGTCTGTGTTCATGGGGCCAGAAAGAAGGCTACTCTGAGTTCTCAGCAACCCCCTCCATGGAGGCACTTAGCCAAGCCAGGTGATAATGGCCATCGCGAAGGGTGAAGGTGTTTGTGTTCATCCATGCCCCCTTTACTTAACGCAAGAGTGCAGGACCAAACCCCTGCATGTCGCTAGTACCCCAAATCTAATTCACACACCTAGGAGGATTCGCCATGTCACATCCAGCTTTTTCAAGGCACAGTTATGCTTGTGGACCTGAGTTTGGTCTGCACTATTTCAGATTCCTTGGAATCAAGAATCATGTTCTCGTGTAATTCTTCTGTGAAAGACCGCACAAAATAGTGAAAGATGGGCAGTCTAAAAAGTCTGCATTCCTGGGCGGGCCTGCCTGTAGTCAACTTGGCACCATCATCACTCCCTTCGAAGGCTGGAAGCTGTATTTTTCCAGAATCCCCTTTGCTATATGCTTCCACATAACTTTGCCAATGAAAGGAACACCTGTGGATCTTACAGTCTCAGCCCACAGAGTTCTGACTGACACATCAACTTCTTGCTCAAAATTCTTAGAACTTCATACACACGGAGAGAGAGATGGGGAGCATTATATGAATAATATCATCTTGGGGTACTCAAAAATATTCTTACTAACAGTCAACGATTCCCCCAAGTGGCCTGTTTCTTTCGCTCAAAGTTGGTTTCCTCATTTTGAGACCTCCCACCAGAGCTTTTGACCCTCTTCCTACTTCAGGAGTCTCCGTATCAGAGTCCCAGGCCTCTTCCTATCAGCCCCAAAGGCCTGGCCACCACTTCCTATAGGAGACATCCACATCCTCATGCCAATATAATCTCTGACGGCTTGCCTGCCTAGCCCAGAATCCCTGAGGTAGGCATGCAGAGTAGAGCACACAATTTACAAGACATGACGCTGTCCTTGAGGAATTTCAGCCCTTTCAAAGTCACACAGCGAAACACGAGGCGTCCCCAGGTAAGGTGTGGGAGTCGATGTCACACCCATGGTCGAGGCGGCAGGGCTTTGACAGTTATGAGGAGGGAGGGCGGCTCTGGGCTGAGGCGACCGTGCTGGCATCTGAGAGAAGGAAGAGGGCTGCTTCAGGGCCTCTCCCCAGTGCCTTCCATTTGGGGCCAGTCCAATAGAAGTTCCTCAGTCAATATTTCCTGCAGACATGGAACGTGTCAAGTGCTCCTTACTGTGAAAATTCGGGAGCTCAGTGATTGTATCAGTTACAACCTGCTTCACCTGCTAGTAACGGAGACCAGAAAGCACGTGGCGTGTACAGGCTGACGAGGTGGGCAGCCTAGGGGAAAGTCGCCAGAGACCCAGGCTTCTGCAGACTTTCTTCTCCATGGTCCTTTGTACGCGGTGCCCGTTCTCAAAGTTATCTCGTCGCCCCAGATGGCTGCTAGAACTCAACACCACGTCTGTGGTTCAGGGAAGAAGCAGAAAGAACAGTGAAGGGCATACCTGTACGTCTGCTTCTCAAGCGGATTCTTTGGAAGTCTCACCAAAAAGCCTCTGGTTGTATCTCACTGGCCACCCCGGCTGCAAAGGACTCTGGAAAATGTGGTTATGTCGCTAGACACACTGTCACCTGAAAGAAAACCAAAGTTCTGCCATGAAGGAAGAAAGAGGAAGTGGAGAGTAGACAGGCAGCCAGGAGTCTCTGCCACGTGGTGAAGAGCGTGGGTCTGGGCCACCAAGCAGCTGAGTGACTCTGGGAAGGTCACTTAGCCTCCCCGAGCCCAGCCCACCCATCTGGGAGACAGGAGGAACCACAAGGCGGCCTCATGAGGTGGCCTGTGGACGAGATGAGACAAGCACTTGGCCGTCCTCGCAGCACTTGGTGGGCACCCACGGCAGGGGCGTCAGAGCCTTTCGCAGTCCAGACTCGACAAGCGACCTGAAGTAGCTTTACTTTCTCCTGTTCCTGCCTTCACATACGCTCTCCTGAATCTCCCTTTTCTGTCCCTTACCCTCCTCGCCAGCTGGCCCCACAGCTTCCCGGTCACTTTTAGGTATGAAACAATCCAGTCTTGCTCAGTCCAACTCAACTCACTTCAAAACGTTAATCTCTATCCTAGGTAAGCCTCCTGCCGGGTGGCACAGACTGCCAGTGCCCCGCCGTGGGCCCTCCTCCCTCCAGCACATACCAAGGGGCCCCCTACAAGCACCCATGGCATCAGGACTTTGCTCCCACTGGTGAAGCCACCAGATGAGTGGGGAGGGCGGACACCCGGGAGCAGCGCCCAGTTGGTGACAGAGGGAGCTGCAGGATGGATACCCAGCTTGACCCTTAGTGAACAACTCAGAGGTGGGGCTGAGCCACGTGGCCCGCAGCAGTACCCCGCTAAGTAGGGCGCCTTTGACGGGCTCCCCTCCCGTGGCTGTCTCAGTCCCCGCCTTGTCACAGCGCTTCCCCGGCCACCTGCCAAGCGGGCTCCTCCGCGGGAGCCCGGCCCGCGCTGGCACCGCCCTCGTGCTGCTCAGCCTGCAGGGGTGGCCAGAGCACCGGCCGGGGAGCGCCGCCGGCCCGGCCGCACGCCCCTCTTCGCGCCAGCGCCTCGGGGGCTGAACAGGGAGAGGGGCCCCCTCTTCCCCTCACCGAGGCTGCGGAAACCCTTTGGGCCCCGTCAAAGCCCGCGGCGCCGGGCCCTGCGGCCCCCAGCGAACCGGAGAGGGCGCCGCGCCGGCCCCCAGGGGACACCCAGGACGCGCCGGCCCCCGGGGCCTCGGCGCTGCCCCTGCTCGGCTGCGCGCCCCGAGACGGGCGGATCCCCGCCGGGCCGTCCGAGCTTCCCCTTCCCCTGGCAGCCCAGAAGGGCCCACAGGTCTTAGCAGCTCAGACAGTGTCCCCCAGAGCGGGAGACGCTCGCCTCCTTTCTCTATAGGAGTCGGCCTGGTGCCCCTCGCTGGGTTGCAGGGTGACGTCCCCACGGAAGAGGGAAGAGAAAGTGAAGCGTCACCCCCAAGAGGCTGATGACTCACGGCTCCTGCAGATTCAGACCTCTCCCCTCGCACCAGGGAGGGGAGCGCCCGGTGAAAACGCCAGAGCATTTCTGCCCCCTAAGTAGGCCCTGGGGAATGGTCTGCTGGCCACTTCGCGGCCCTCGGGGCTGTGCGAGTTCTGAGTGCCCACCGTCCTGAGCCTGCGGCTCTCGCCAGAGCTCTGAGGTAACAGCATAAGCTCCAGCCGATGTCCCACAATTCCACCTGTTACTGTTATTGTGACTTTCACAGCCATATTGAGCATATTTAATTCCTCTTCCAGGCAGTCCTCCCAGCTTAAGCACTTGTGGAAACGTGGTCACTTCTTCTTACCTTAGTGGCTCCAACCTCTAACTTCCTGATAGTCCCCAGAGTCTCACTCAGCTTCCAAGCCTGAGATTCCCAACCCTGGCCAGCACCAGAAATTTTTGTAGTTCTGAGAAGTTGCTCAAGTGATGCCACCTTGGGGGTGGGAGGGTTTATATACTCGTATCTATATATGTAGATGATCTCTGGAATCTATAAGCGGAAAGGAAGTGGGTGGTTGGAGGGTAGAAGTATAAGATTTATGTTAATAATAATAGCTATCACATTTTCACTTACTATGCGCCAGGCACTTTACATGGAGTAATTGATTTAGTTATCATAACTCTCTGTGGTGGACATTATTATGATGCTTACGTTACAGATGAGGAAGCACTGTTTTAATTTTCTACCTTAAGCTTGCATTACCTACTTAAATAAATAGAGATGATGGATAAACGGACGGATGGGCAGATTTCAACTTCTCCAGGTGAGCCTCTGTCCTAAGGTTACCATTCCCACCCCAATGAGTACCAAGACTTTCCAGAAGACCCCTGAGGGAGGAGCGGGAGGTGAGAGAACCCCTTGCCATAAACTCTACCTGCTGAACTCTAAGAGACTCGGTGCTCATGAGGCCTGGACCAGCTGGTTAGACATTATCATCTCCCTCTCGATGAATCGTCTCACTGACAAATGGCCTGGGAGTGAGGTCTGTGAGTCACTCTGCACAATGACTGAAGAGAAGATGGGCCACCAAGCAGGGCTGGAAGGTGGGAGGAGCTCATGTAGATTGTACTGGGCTGTGGGTGTGGGGGGAGGAGCTCATGTACATTGTACTGGGCTGTGGGCATGGGGGGAGGAGGCCCAGCTCCCGCCATAACTTGGATTCCTCATGGGAACGAGGAAAACACTTGTGCATCAGGTGACTTCACTCGATTACAGCTGAGAACAAATGAGATCATGTCTGTAAACTCCTTCAAGATCTTCACAGCCAGTGAAACCCCCTCCAGTTCACCACTAATTCCAAGTTTGCAGGTGCTGCAAACTCTTTCCCTCAATCCGGCCTCCCAGCAGAGCCGCCCGCAGACCCAAATGCGGGAAGTCAGTAGATGGTTCCTTTTGCATGAAATCACTGTTACTTACCTGAGTTTAGAGGATACAGTGAGGCTCCACCTACTCCAAGGGCCACTGGGAACAGTCGTGTGACCTTCCGCCGATCAGTTGACATTTCTGGACTCCGGTGTCCATCTCCCTCTCTTTTCATCTGTCAGCTCTGCTTTCCTCTGTTTCGACCCAGCGCGGACCAAGCTCTTCCAACGAGGTGGCCAGGTGACTGCCTGAAGCCCCGGTCTGCATCCTAACCCTCGGCGCCCCTGTCACTTTAACAAACGTCCCTGGATGGCTTCTCAGTGGATGGCTTAGGTCATGCCCCCAAACCTGAGCCAACCCAGAAAAGGAATGGAAAGTCTCATTAGACCTAGTGAGCCAATCATATGCCCAGCCCTCGAGCCCAGGCTGGGGGTCTGTCCCACTGAATCCCAGGGGCTGGGGGCTGGGAAGAGTGCACTGAGGAAATGCAGTGTGGACGCTGGGAAGATAACAGAAAAGGTGTCCAAAATGGAGCCTTCCCACTCCATGATTCCACAGCCTCAGAGGGAGAGCAAATCCAGCTCACAAAGCCCGGGGCTGGCTGGCCCCAGGGGCTGTCACGGGCTATGTATAAAATCTTAAAGCGGTAGAAATGGAAGAAATGCTGAAGACCTTCTCACCCAAACTCTCATCTTACTGGTGAGGAACTGGGTCCCAGGGAGGCCACCCAGGAGCTGCAAGGACAGAGCTGGGTCCGATTCGCGTCCAGGGTCCTGACTCCAGGCCTGCAAGTACAGTGCTGGCAAAGCCCAAGGGAGGGGAGCATGCACCCTGCCCCTCCAACTTCCCCAGGAACAATTTTTTTAATTCTCTTAGAAACTGTGAGAGATTCAATATCCTGGTTGTGACGTTATACTATAGTTGTATAAAATGCTTATCATTGGGAGAAACTGGATAGAGTGTGCCCAGAATCTCTCTGTATTATTTCTTATGACTGCATGGGAATCTACAATTATCTCAATAAAAACTTCAATTAAAAAATTGTGAGGGGGGGCCAATCCAGTGGCATAGTGGTTAAGTTCTTGCACTCCGCTTTGGCAGCCGAGGGTTTACCAGTTCGGATCCTGGGTGTGGACCTGCGCCACTCATCAAGCCACGCTGAGATGGTGTCCCACATACAAAACAGAGGAAGATGGGCACAGATGTTACCTCAGCAACAATCTTTCTCACCAAAAAAAGAAAAAATATATACCATGAGAGGATTTTCAAAATGGCATGAAATCATATACCCAGTCAAGATGACACTTGCTGTGTTTGGCTCATCAAACCAACCTCTGAATCAAAGAGAGAAATATAGAGCAGTGATAAGAAAAGTGTTCAAATGTATCCGCGTGCATGTGTGGCATAGCCTCCCTCAGACACAAAGCAAGCGTCTCCCCGGATGAGATCAGAAGCGGAGTAGAAACACTCAACTCTAAGTAGATGGGGGCAGGGGGACTCTGTCAAAGCCAAGAGTCTGTTGCACTCTGGGACTAGGGGTCTGGGGTGGGCGGGGCGGCTGCAAACTCAGTTCTACAGAGTGCCTCATGTTCGGGTTGGCTCAGGCTTCTCTCCTCTGTGACGGGTCATAATTCTACACCCACGGCACTGGTACGGATACCAAAATGCTGATGGGTAGCTGGAGAAGCAGAGACGACCCGCGGTCACTGGTTGGAAACAGCACCTGCGACGTCCACGCAGGAGGAGAGGTCAAAGTGGCCGGAGAAAGAGCTGGCTCCAAACCGCCTCCCCTGGAGGGATGAACACAAGGGAGGGAAAAAGCACACACACACACGCACACGCACACACACCTCATTTGCCTTCCCTCCCCTTCTTCTGCTTGTCCGTGGTGCTGGTTTCTGCTTTTCACTGAGCAGACAAAATTTAGTCTGTCCAAGACGGCCCGCCTTTCTGCCCCCAGAGGTTAAAGAAATGCCAGGTTGTTTTGTGGCCTGCTCCGGCACCTCTGTACCTGTCCCTCTGAGAGCTCCGTTAGGAAGTGGGATGTGGAAAGGTCCTCCGAGTTTTCAAACCGCTATTTTTCTCAAGAAGTTAATTGGCACGGCCCTCCTGCCCCTATGTGCTCAAAGGCCCTGGAATATTTATGACAGAGGGAAGGGCGTAGGGAGCCATCCTCCAAAGCCTCTGGCATTCCTCCTTAGGAGCTTCATCTCTAAGAAGGCATTTCATTTGTATTGTGTGTCCCAAAGTCATTCGACATAAGGCACCCCTCCAAAGAACCAACACAGGAGTTTTTGTCCTCATCTGAAAAAATGAGTAAGTATAAGAACAGAGAAGTCAAGAACTTTCCCTGAGGTCACACAGCCAATCAATCAAAGCTGGAGTTTCACCCCTGAGTCCTCTGCCCAGCGTGCTTTCCCCTAAACCTTAGGGCCTCCTTCTCATGCTTTGAGTAAAGAATATCAAAGAGAAAGCTACAGCCCATTTTGTTTAATTTCCAGCTACAATCAAGGAAATCTCAACTGTGCAGTATGAAATAATTAGAGGATACGTTGGCTTCACACCACTTAGCATAGCTCCAGGATTCAAATAAATGTTATGTTAAAAAAGTTTCACAGGGGCCGGCTCGGTGGCCGAGTGGTTAAGTTCACGCGCTCCGCTGCAGGGCCCAGGGTTTGGATCCTGGGCACAGACATGGCACTACTCGTCAGGCCACGTTGAGGCGGCGTCCCACATCCCACAACTAGAAGGACGTGCAACTAAGATATACAACTGTGTACGGGGTTGGGGGGGGACGGTTGGGGAGACAAAAGCAGAAAAAAAAAAAGTTTCACAGACTGTGAATTGGAAGTGACCTGGGACAGATAACCTACTGTCTTCATTTCTCGGATAGAAAAGCTGAGGCCCAGTGGGGAGAGGGATTGGCTCCAGCCAGGGGCAGGGTCCGGGGCTCAACCAGAGCATCAGCATTTACGGAGCCCCTGCCATGCCCGACGCTGAGTCAGCACATCGGTCGCCGGATCTAATCCCCTCACGGTCTCGTGCAGAGGGTGCCTCGTCCTGCCCCGTCCCACAGGCGAGGACACAGAGGCGGGAGCGGTCAGGAGCTTGCTCACGGCCGCACAGTGCGTGAGTGGCAGTGTCTAGAGTAGAGGCCAGGTCAGGCTGACTTCAAAGGCGACTCTCAAGACCATGCTAGGCCATCCTTGCTCCACCCCGTAGTCGTGCAACTCCCAGAAGTGTTTTGCATGAGACAGATTTTGTTTTGTGCCCTGCCTCTGACACTTCCTGCCCAGATAGCATTTGGCTACTTAACCTCTCTGAAATTCAGTTTCTTCATCTGGGAAACGGGCTTTATAACAGCATCTACCATGCCGGGTTATTGTAAGCACTGCGATAACCTACGTAAATCACCCAGCTCTTGGCCGTAGTGGGCACTTCAAGTTTATTCTCATGCGATAACCAGCCTCTGAAAGGACCACAGTGCTCCCCGCCTCCTGATGCTCACATCCTTGTGTATTCTCCTCCCAAACTCCACCAGAGTCAGTCTGTGTGACCAGGGGAAGAGAGCAGAGGTGAAGTGCCGTTTCCAAGAATAGCTTATGAAAGACGGACTCCCCTCTTGGTCTCTCTATCTCTCTGTCACAGCACTTGGGGATGCCAGCAGCCACGTCACAAATGGCTCTATGGAGAGGAGCACATGGCATGGAACTGAGGCCTCTGGCTAACAGCTAGCGACGACCTGAGGCCTCCAACAACACGTGCGTGAGCTTGGAAAGGGATCCGCCAGCCCCAGTTCAGCACTCAGCCCCAGCTAACAGCTTGACCCCAAACTCATGAGAAAGCCTCAGCCAGAACTGCGCAAATAAGCCCCTCCTGGACTCCTGACCCTCAGAAGCTGGGTGAAATAATAAATGTTTGTTGACTTAAATTGCTAAGTTTGGGAGTTATTTGTTACAGAAATAGTCAACTAACACACCCACACTTGATTTGGGGAGGGGGGAGGTGGCCTGCAGGGTTGTGATGATAGATCTTCTGGAGGCGCAGCCTGAGCCCACAGGTACTGCAGGCCTGGCCAGAGACCCACAACCGCCTGATTAAGGTTTGTCCCCCGCACCCCTCCACGTACATCTCCCCCCTGGCCTGCTTCACTGCGTCTGCATTTAGAAGCCGCTTTCAATTATCTTGAAACAGAATCCCGTTCCAAGCCGTCAAGCAACAAAAACAAAGGTGTTTGTTGTGGGGGAAATAAAAGCATTCTTTGTGTTTACACGTCAGTCCTGGAGAACAACGCAAAAGCATTTTGCAAGTTTTCTTGAATTTGGGCTTCTGTTTTGATTTTTTTTTAAGTGCAAATCAGCATCCAAGCCCAAATCTTGAAGTGGCAGAGAGATTTAATTAGAGAGTGGGATGTTTTACATAAATTTCTTGCTTTCTGTTGTTTCCTTAAGGCTGACAGGATCACCTATCTGCTTAAAGTATAACCAAGTGGGGAAATGAGAAGAGACAAAAAGACCTAGTGTCAAAATTTAATTCCAAACCATCAAGAAGCCTGGGGGTAGCTGCTGAATCTGACCTTGAAGTGGAGGTTCTTCGTAGCCAAAGGTGACCACGTATTAGCAGACTGCGCCGTCAGCTTTCGGCCTCTGATAGTCCTAGGGACATTCACAGACGTTCTGGTCCCCCTCATTTTGGGCACAGGGTAGGCTTGCGTTTGCAATTCTCCCTCCTATTTAAAGTTGTGCAGGACCATGTGACTTGCTCTAGCCAATAAAATGTGAGCAGGATGACATGTGCCACTTTCAGGTGGAAACTTTTAGAGACAGTGCCCCATTCCCCTCCCTCTGCCACAGAGATGGTGAAAGCATCTGTTGAGATGTCACCACAGTCAGCCCAGCTCACTGCCCCCTGATGAGCAGAGCATCCCAGACAGCCCACACTGAACATATAATAGGAGCAATAAATACATTTTTGTTCAATTAAGCTACTGAGATTTGGTGGGAGTGGGGCTGAGGGGGACTGTTTGTTACACACCATAAACCAGCGTACCTGACTAATACACAGACTTAGAAACTAATCCATGATTTGTGCAATCTTTATTCATCTAGTGCACATTTACCAAGCCATTGTTATATCCTGGAGGCAGCCTAGGACAGTATTAGGCCCCCAACACTTGTACAATAAATGCTTGTTGAATAAATAAATAATTAATCCTAATAATTACTGTTATCAGCATAATGCTTGGGGTATGGTAAATAACATTTGCACTTCATTCTTCCAACAACCCTAGGAGACCAATGCTACCACTATGTTCGTTCTTACATATAAGAAACACGTGGTCTAAAGAGGTTAAGTCACTCACTGTAAATTACATAACCAATAAGTTGCACAGCTAGACTTCCAACCCAGGCTATATCTGAGTCTATGGTTTGTGCTCTTAACCATTATATCACGCTGTCTCTGAACAAGTGACTGAACAAATGAGAATGAAGATGACGTACCTGTCTTGAAAGGTTCTACAGTATGGAGACTGATATTGCGCCGTTACAATTCCAAGTCATCGAGCCTGGTGCACCTGGGAAGCTTTCTCCAGAGAAAGTGACCTTTGAGCTGGGTGTTATAGAAGAAGTTCAGACAATCTAACAGACAAGGAGGAGAGGGCTTTCTTGGCTAACAGAATAGCACATTCAAGGGCATGATGGGCAGTACCACCACCAGGAAATAGACCACATTACAGGAATGAGAAATCGTGCTTTGTCATTCCCTACACCCTGGAACTGGTCTGAGAAAGTCCTCAGTTATGACAAAGTAGCCAGTAGTGAGGGGAGGGAAGGAGGCACCCTGCTGGTGGCGTGCCTTTCAAGGCCACCATCCATCTGTGAAGGTTTTCTGAGCCTCTCCACCAAATCTGCCACTGTGGGGGGCCTGGGGCTGTAGCAATGAGTAGCTGGGCATTGCAGACCTGAGCTGTAGGCGTCAGAGGCCAGTGTGCATCAAAGATAAGCTGCACAACCCGGGCAAAGCTCAAGAAGAAGTCCTAGCCAGATGAGTGAACTTTGGGAGGATTTTGAACATGTGGCCAAATCCCTGGGACAGACGTCCGCCCTTTTCTCAGCCAGCCTTTGTCCTGGTGGGCAGCCAACCGTGGTAAACTGGACTTCGGAGTGTCCAAGAGAGGCTGGGTCAGCGGATGCTTTCTCCAAAGACAAGCCCGCTTCCCTTGTCTTTCCTGGCCTCGGGGTGCCTTTCTCACTATTGCACTAGCATGGGAAGTTTTCTAAAAATGCCAGCAGCGTACTATGGGAGCAACGGTGTTTGAGGGCTGGTGGAAAGGGCTTCAGAGGCTTGCAAGAGGATCAAGTTTCCCAGAAGCTTGTGTCTGCTTGGCTCTGCTTCAAAGGTCACTAAATTCCTGCTAGACTTAAGGAGAAAGATTCCTCAAAATCCTTTTCACTCAGGGTGTGCAAGGTGAGGATTAGATCCAACATCACAAGCTGTCTTCCCATCTACTGCTCTCTCTTTTCCAGGGGTTGAGCTGGCTCAAGGATGCTCTGCCTGGCTGCAGAGGGATGGGCTAGGTGGGCTTAAGATCTGCAGCAGCAGCACCGAAAGGTCAAAGTTTCAGACCTCCAACTGACTGGACTGACTCCTCAGAAACAGACCGATTTGCCAAAAGTCAGTTAGTCAAAAGCTAACTTGCAAAACAATCAATCTTCCAAAAGACTAATAAATAGAAAGAAAAATTTACCAAGTTAGGATTTTTTTTCTAGATGCCCCTGCTTCTCAACCTGCGCCTGTCCTTCAAATATTTGCCTTAAAAATCTTATCAAAATGATCAGTCAACAAATTGGACACTCAATGAACTGGGCATTTGATGAATTAATTCTCAGTTAACTGATTTTTGGCAAATTGACCTATAATGGCTCCTTCACCTAGTGAATACAGAGGTTTCTGAACAGCTCCTCCCTCCCTAATCAGCGTTTGAGAGCGCCTGTCAGAAAAGTTTCTATAATCTTGACCCACCTAGCCAGAAGCTCTTTGTGACGGAATATGGGAGAGCTGCCGCTGTCCTCCTCGGGGACGTGGCGTCCCTCCCCAGGTGGGCAGGAGGCTTTAGTGCTAAAACTTGCCTGCTATTTGTTTACTTAAATTTGGACACTTTCTCTGACCTCGCTGGAAAGTCATTATGAAAGAGCAGGCTCTCGGCAGGTACATACCTTACAAGTGACACACTTTAAAAACACCTCGTGTAAGTCAGATATTGCCATAAAATGGAAATTGCAGCCACAAATTGCATACTTATTACAACAGTGTCTGATATATGAGGCGGCGTTAACACTGTATAACAGGTAGCTGAGAAGTAGAAAGTTACATGTGGAGCATAAAAGATCATTATTTTTCAATCCACAATAATACAATCTCTCTTATTTTTGACACCACAGAATCCTACATCAAAGCTGGAAAGACTCTTAGGGTCTTAACCCAAGCCCTTCCTTTTACAGGGGAGAAGGCTGAGGCCTGCGAGAGCATGAGACCTGACCGAGGTCGCTTAGAGAGAGCCTAGCAGAGCCACTGTCTTGACGTCAACCCGCCAGGAGGAGGTTCGCGGCTCTGTCCACTTTCTTTCCTGAGTCTGTGAAGCCGGGAAACCTACTTGAGTCTCCTCTATAACAGGGTCCGGGGTCAGTCCAGAGGAGACAGGCAGGGGACACATGGCTTAAGCCTTGCCTCTGTGACCTTGGGCAAGTCATTTAATCTCACTGAATTTCCGTTTCTTAGTCTGCAAGATAAAGCTGATTTTCCCCACCTATCTCACAAAGGCGTCATGGAGAATTAAATGAGACATTCTAGGTAAGACAACTGAATGAGGCATTTGACCTAGCAAGAGCCAAATTCATGCCATTTTGTACCAGGATCTACGAAAGGGCCGACTTTGCAGACGGACGGGGAGCACTGTGGCACTTCAGGGTCAAACCGACGGGGCTGTTGTACTCAAAGGTCATATCCTCCAGCCATTTCTCCAGATGTGTCTCTGCAGAACCTTGTAGACCTGCCCCTCCTGGGCACTCACGGTGACGTGATCACTCTGCCCCCTGACTTAGACTCACTTCCAATTCCAGAAGATTTCTGATTCCAGAATTTGGAATTCTAAGGCAATTCAGTGATCCATTCACATACCTCTGAAACTCTGCCACCACTAACCCCATCCCCCAGAACGTAAGCTGCCTGAGGGCTGGGATGTTTTGGTCCTTCATTCCACAGGTGTTTATGGACAGCCTACTTTATGCCTAGTTCATGAACCAGGCACTGCTGATGCCATAACGCCCAAGGGACAAAACAAACTCCTGCTTTCGTGAGTTGAGACATGCAATTATGTAGGGAAAAAAAGTAGAAAAGAAAACCAAGAAAATGCCAGAGAGTGATAGATACCATGAAAGAAATGTAGGTGGTTGATGTATCGACAGGGAGGCGGTGCGTGACCAGGGTGGCGTTCAGCCGGTATGCGCAGATGCAGCTGTCCCAGTTGTGCATGGCCAGCATCTGTTTTGGATTAACCAGTGATTGTGCTATCCCTGTGGTTAGAAATATTTAACGCCACTGCTGGGCTGTGGTACATCATCAGATACAACGGAAGGCATCTTCAAGAGCACAGTATTGAACCAGATCTGAACAGTGAGAAGTCGGCCGTGGGTAGATGTCAGGGAAAGCGCTCCAGGAGACAGGACCAGCACGTGCAAAAGGCCTGGAAGAATCTTGGAGTAAGAGAAAGCCAGAAAGAAGGCAGCCAGGTGACAAGAGCACAGAAATTACCAAGGTTGGCAAGGTGGGCAGGAGCCATGGACAGAATTTGGGGGGTATGCTAAGTGTGGGGAGGAGACAGAGAGTTTTAAGCAGGGGAGTGAGAGGATTCAGGTTTCATCTTTAAAAGAGCACCCTGGCTGCTTTTACAGAGAGGCAAGAGTATATCCTCAGTGCCTAGGATCGAGTCTACCCCACAGCAGGTGTTGAATTGTCATTACCATCATCATCATCAAAGAGTGAACATGCCTGTACCTTCTCAGGTGCTGAATGAAGCCATTCCCAATCTGAGCTCAGCTTTTTTTTGGATCCTCTCTCTATGACCGCTACTGAGCAAAAGTGAAATATTCTCACACACTTAGGTGCTGCTGGTGCTAGAGGTGTTACAACAAGCCCCAGTGTAGATGGTGGTCCCTGGGGACTCACACACCAGGGGTCCTTGTGGAGCACCTCGTGCTGCTTCCAGGCAGAAATGGGAATGTCACACTTTTCTCATGCACAAACCTTAGCTCACAGAGGCCCATGCTGAGGAGCTCTCTAATGGGAAAATTGAACTGTCATTCAAGAAAAGTCCTGTTTCGGATTACATTAGCACCTCTGATTTTGCAGTCTGGAGTTTGTATGTGATTTTCTCATTTTGGTGATTGTACTGCTGCTTGTCAAAGGTGTTTGTCATTGTTTCTGTGAAGTAACTTCTCTTCTCCCTCAGGCCCCCCTTCCCCATCCCTTCCAACATTCCAGAGAGAAGGTCTTTGCCACCTTGCTGGGTCAGTGGAAAGCTCTCTGGGGAGGCAGGGTGTGCACAGGTGTCCTACTGAGGTCTTCAGAAAGGGCTGGCACCATCTGTGGTGACACTTTTGAATGCCCAACCAACACCCCTTCCCCTCTTTTCCTTCCTACCAGAACCCAGATTTGGTCCAGGTGTGCATGCAGCCAAGTGCTTCACAGGAAACTCACCCCACCTCCAGCTCTGAGAGTGAGCCTGGTTGCTTCGAAAGTAATCCCAAACTCCCTGCAATGGTTTGCTCAAGAATGCCATGCGACCAAATGTGAGCCAACGAAAGAAAAGGAGAAGCTTGGGAGAGAACTTTGTTTCCTTATTCAATAAATATTTATTGAGTATCTATTGTGTTCCAGGCACTGCTCTAGGGGCTGGGAATACAGAACTTGCGAAGTTAAAAAAAAAAAAAAAGGAAGGAAGAAATCACTGCTTTTGCGAGAAGAGACAGACAACAAACAAAATAAGTCATTATATGTACATACAAAATACTTGGCAGCAGTCAGTGAAACAAGGGAAAGTAGAACAGGGAAGAGAAAGGGAGAGCCCAGAGGCTGTGTTTTTAAATCATGTTCTCAGGGAAGGCCACTTGAAGGAGGTGAGGGGTGATTCCTAACGATGTCTTCAGGGAGGGCGCTGCAGGCACAGGGTCCTGAGGTGGAAATGGGCTTGGCGTGTTTGAGGAGCAGCAAGGAAGCCAGGGTGGCTGGAGTAGACCGGACACACGGGATGAGAGCAGCAGAGGAAGGCAAAGAAGTGACGCCGGGCCAGGCCCCATGGGCTCTGCAGTCTGGGAAGGGCTCTGGCTGTCACAGGCTGTGATGGGACATGGAGTCTCCGAACAGACGGGGTCACGGTTTCACTCACGCTACAGCAGGTGTGCTTTGGTTGCTGTTTGGGGAACAGACTGAGAGAAAGCAAGGACAAGAGCTGAAAGAGTCCCTCCTCCGTCTTCTGGAAGAGCTTCCAGAAGCTCCTTCTCTTGTCCTTTGATGTTATCACATGTGGACGTGAGAGGAACTGCTGCAGGCTCTCCAGACCCACCCGATATGAAGCCACTCCGTGGAGAAGGTGGAACCAAGAGAAGTGCAGGGAAACACAGACAGAACTAGAGAATTCGGGCAACTGTGAAGCCCAGCTGGCACCTTAACTTCCAGTTCCGTGAGTCAGTAAACATCCTCACTGTTTAAAGCAAAGAGAGTTCTGTTTCTGTTTCTTTCACCCAAAATCTTTCTAACTGATTCATCATGCAACTTCACTATCCATCAATCACCATTTGCTCCCACCATGCAAGGTGTAGTTTCCCAGGTGATCTTTACTTAGTCGTGTGTAAGGTCTCAATTCAGGAAATGGTGTCACTTTTTTCTCTGTGAGTTATCTGTGTGTGTCCTTGCATAGAATCCTCCAACTTTAGAGTCCGCAAGCTGTCAGACTCATCATCTGTTGCTCAGTATTTGTGTATTAATTCACTCAACATTTATTGAGTCCTGTACTGGGCTCACACTGTCCTGGATGAGCAAGATCAACTCCAGCTCTCAAGGAGCGAGCAGTGTACACGAGAGACAGAGATCTGCTGGTTACAAGACGTTGTACCAAGTGTCAAAAAGGGCTTTCTTGGGGCCGGCCCCATGGCCTAATGGTTAAGTTCAGTGCACTCCACTTCAGCGGCCCGGGTTTCATTCCTGGGCATGGACCTACACCACTCATCGATGGCCATGCTGTGGCAGCAACCCACATACAAAATAGAAAAAGACTGGCCACAGAGGTTAGCTCAGGTTGAATCTTCCTCAGCAAAAATAAAAAAGGGAGGAAGGGTTTCTTTAATGCAGCCTATGCATTAGCAAATACTTGACCCTCTCTGGGCCTCAGTTTGACCTTCTGTAAAATTACCCTTTCCAACTCTGAAAGCCCATGGGTCTGTGATTGATTGTAGCTTTCCTTTGGTGTCAGTCTTTGGAGTTAGCTTTCTGTAACAGACGAAGAACCAGAGGTCATGAAGACCTCTCCATAGTTTTTCAAAACCAGAGTAAAAACCACAGTGACATGTCTCGTGACTAAGTAGGTTTAGCAATACCGTGAGACATATTTGGAAGTCACATACTTCCAAATATGTCCAATAAAAATTTTTCATTTTTAGTAATAAATGTAGTGATCCCATAACAAAGATATTAGTCATCAAGCTCCAGTATCAACCTCCAATTTCCAATTTCTCTACATTTCTCCCTTCTTAACCTCCTGCTTTAAGTGATACAGCACTATGGCTGAGTCCAACTAGTCTGGAGTCATACTGTTTGTTTAGTGTCCTCATTCTTTTTCACTCCTATAAGTCAGCCAATTAATCATTCTGACTCCCCCCAACTTCCTTAAAATTCTTCCTTCGTTCCAGTGAGACTATATTTGGGTGGTTTCCCTATATGTCTGGAAGATAGCATTTCTAAGTCACCTTGGATGATTCCCCTTTATCTTTCCTCAATTGTCTGGGAATGTCCCCAGGTCCTGTCCTTGGCCTCTTCTCCCTCTAAACTCACCCTTCTTGAACATCTTCCATCCTGTGACTAAGTCCTAGACCTGTGTTCTTATGTGCACCCCTTTCATCTGTGCACCAACACGTTTCACACATCTCCTCTCCCTCCTTCCTCTCCTTCACTTTATCAGTTAGGATTCATCTAGAAAAAGAAAAACTATTCTAGGTGTTGCAAACAGAGATAATTTAATATGAAGAATTAGTTACTCAAGTGATGGAAGAGCCAAGAAATCAAACAGGGGACACCGAGGCAACCCAGAGACTAACTGCAGCCGGAAGATGCTACCACCCACAGGGCTGGAGGAATGGTGTCACCAGAGCCTAGAAGCTGGAGCTGTCCAGAAGGCCATACAGTCATGGCGGGAGCTGCCTGTTGGAGCTAAGTCCACAAAAAGAGAGGTTATCACTGCAACTGGAATCAGGGATGAGATGTAGACTGCCAGACATGCTACTAGAAACAGAGAGAGGAGGAGGAAAACTCTCCCTTCTCCTGTCCTCCTGCTCTCCAATCTTCCATCAATGTCTCCCTGAACTGGAAGTCAAAGGAGACCAGGAAATGTAGCTCTCTGTGACACAGAGCAGAACAGAAGAACAGGCAAATAGCCAGAAAAGCTTCACCTCTCATTGTCAACATTCAGTCAAGTGGCTTCATTCCTCAGTTCCCCAAATTAAGAAGCTAAGGGCTATGCCCAACCTTTTCCACCTGCTGCTTCTTCCCTCCACTATAGTATGTCTACAAGTCCTGTTATTTACTCTCTGAAATAAATTCCTGTTGACTACTCCTTCACCAGTTGTGCAGTCACCACTCCAGAGCAGGCCTCCATCTTCTCAGACTTGGTCTTCCTGTTTTCAATGCTTCCTTTCTTCCAGCCCACCTACTGGTTCTGTATCCTCAGTGGAAAGAGGGAGCCTCTGTCCCAGCAGTTCTAACAAATCTCAGCTTTCTCTTTGGCCTGAACTTAGTCACATGCTCCTCTCTGAACCAATCACAGCGACCAGGGGTTTCAGTGTTTCTGATTGACTGCACTTCTTTCACATGCCCATCCTTGAAATCAGCCCCAACCAAATCTCATGGCCAGAAAGTGAGTAAGGGAGAGTACCCCTGTGGAAACCAGGGTTCTATTATAGAAAGTAGAGGAAATAAATGCAGGAGAGCCAGGGGGAACCATAGTCTGCTATGAATTCCTTTTAATATGTCTCGCCTACAAAATAAACCAGTGAATCTCTATTTCTTAGCCTGGTTTAAATGCAAGGGAAAAAGTAAAGAGTGCGCCACCATTTTTCAAAGAAAAAAGAATGGGAAGGTCATGCTCCTTGTATCTTGCGTTGTATCTAATATCTGTGGAAGGATATCTGAGAGCCAAATAATAGGGGCCACCTCCCAGAGAGAACAAGAGAACTGGTAGATCAAAATGGGAAAGAAACTGACTTTTCACTGTATCTCCCTGTTTTGTGCCATTTGAACTTTGCTCCATGTTACTTTTACAAATAAATAAATGAATTTTTTAAACATTAAACAAAACACTGCTAAATAACACATGCATCAAAGAAGAAATCTCAGGAGAAGTTTTTTAATATTTTGAACTAAATGAAGATCAAAATACAGCTTATCAAAATTTGTAGGATGCAGAGAAAACAGTGCTTAGAGGGCAATTTATAGCATTGAATGCTTATATTAGAAAAGAAGAATGATCTAAAATCAATAATCTGAACTTCCACTTTAGGACACTAGAAAGAGAAGAGCAAATTAAATTCAAAGTAAGCAAAAGAAAAGAAACAATAGGGGCTGGCCCTGTGGCCGAGTGGTTAAGTTCACTCACTCCACTTCTGCAGCCCATGGTTTCCCTGGTTCAGATCCTGGGCGTGGACATGGCACCACTCATCAGGCCATGCTGAGGCGGCGTCCCACATAGCACAACCAGAGGCACTCACAACTAGAATACATAACTATGTAATAGGGGGCTTTGGGGAGAAAAAAGAAGAAAAAGAAGATTGGCAACAGTTGTCAGCTCAGGTGCCAATCTTTAAAAAGAAAAAAAGATTTCTTTAAAAAAAAAGAAACAATAAAAATTAGAGCACAAATCAATGAAATTAAAAACAGGAAATCAATAGAGAAAATCAACAAAATGAAAAGTTGGTTCTTTGAAAAGATCAATAAAATCAATAAGCCTAACCAGACAAACTAATCAAAAACGAGAAAATATACAACTTAATAAAATCAGGAATGAATGAGGGGACATTACTACAGATCCTGTGGACATTAAAGGGTAATAAAGGAATACTATGAATGACTCTAGGTCCACAAATTTGATAAGCTAGATGCAATGGACCAATTTCTCAAAAGACACAATCTGCCAAAATTCACACAAGAAGAAATAGAAAATCTGAATAGGCCTGTATCTGTTAAAGAATTGGAATCAATAATGAATAACCTCCAATTAATTAATAAACAGAAAATGCCAGGTCCAGACGGGTTCACTCGTGAACTCTTTCAAACATTTAGAAAGGGATTACACTAATTGTCTACAATCTCTTCCAGAAGATGGAAGCCGAGGGAATGCTTCCTAATTCATTCTATGAGGATAGCATAATCTAATACCAAAACCAGACAAAGACCTTATAAGAAAATAAAACTACAGACCAATGTCTCTCATGAACATACACATAAAAATCCTCAATGAAATGTTAGCAAATTGAAGCCAACAATATGTAAAAAGAATTATACAGCATGACCAAGTGAGATTTATCCCACATATACAAGAATGGCTCAATGTCAGAAATCAATTAATGTAATCCATTACGTCAATAGGCCAAAAAGAAAAATCACATGATCATATCAATAGATGCAGAAAAAGCATTTGACAAAATTCAACACTCATTCATGGTAAAAATTCTCAGAAAACTAGGAATAAAGGGGAGCTTCCTCAACTTGATAAAGAACATCTACAAAAAACCAACAGCCAGCATCCTACTTTATGGTGAGAAATTCGAAGCTTTCTCACTAATATGAAGAACAAAGCAAGGACGTTTCCTATCATGACTGCTTTTCAACATTACACTGGAAGTCCCAGCTAATGCAATAAGACAAGAAAAGGAATAAAAGGTATGCAGATTGGGAAGGAAGAAATAAAACTGTCTTTGTTCGTGGATGACATAATCATCTGTGTAGATAATCCAAAAGAATCAACAAGAAAACTGTTGGAACTAATAAGTGGTTATCAAAGTTGCAGGACACACAAATAACATTAAAAGTCAGTCACTTTCCTATATACTAGCAATGAACAAGGGGAACTTGAAATCAAAAACAAGTTTCCATTTACATTAGACCCCCCAAAATTAAATACTTAGGTATAAATCTAACAAAATATGTACAAGATCTATATGAGGAAAATTACAAAACTCTGATGAATGAAATCAAAAAAAGAACTAAATAAATTGAGAGATATTTCATGTTCATGGATAGAAAGACTCAATATTGTCAAGATGTCAGTTCTTCCAATTTGATCTATATATTCAATGCAGCCCCAATCAAAACCCAGCAAGTTCTTTTGTGAATACTGACAAACTGATACTAAAGTGTATATGGAGAGGCAGATAAATGCCGAAGGAGAAGAACAAAGTTGAATGACTGACACTACATGATTTCTAGACTTACTATAAAGCTATAGCAATCAAGATAGTGTAGTATTGGTGAAAGAACAGACAAATAAATCAAGGGAACAGAACTGAGATCACAGAAATAGACCCACATAAATACAGTCAGCTGATCTTTGACAAAGGAGCAAAGGCAATACAATGGAGAAAAGATAGTCTTTTCAACAAATGGTGCTAGAACAACTGGATATCCACATACAGAAAAATGAATGTAGACAAAGACCTTAGACTATTCACAAAAAATTGACTCAAAATGGGTCATAGATCTAAATGTAAAATGAAAACTTCCAGAAGATAACATAAGAAAAAACATAGACGACCTTGAATATGACAATGACACTTGAGGTACAACACTAAAGGCAAGAGCCATGAAAGACACAATTGACAAGCCAGACTTCATTAAAATTAAAGACGTCTGCTTGGTGAAAGATAAGTCAAGAGAATGAAAGAAGACAAGCCACAGTCTGGGAGAACATATCTGCAAAAGACACATCTGATAAAGGACTGTTAATCCAAATACAAAGAACTCTTAAAACTCAATAATAAGAAAATGAACAGCCCAATTTAAAAATGGGCCAAAGACCTTAACAGACATCTCACCAAAGAAGATATACAGATGGAAAGTAAGCATATGAAGAGACATCCAACATCACATGTCATTAGGGAATTGAAAATTTTAAAAACAATGAGAGGGCCTGCCCTGTGGCTGAGTGGTCAAGTTCACACGCTCTGCTTTAGCGGCCAAGGGTTTCGCCGGTTCAGATCCTGGGTGCAGACATGGCACCGCTCATCAGACCACGCTGAGGTGGCGTCCCACATGCCACAACTAGAAGGACCCACAACTAAAATATACAACTATATACTGGGGGGATTTGAGGAGGAAAAGCACAAAAAAAAGGATTGGCAACAGTTGATAGCTCAGGTGCCAATCTTTAAAAAAAGAAAAATTGGTAGCCAACAACTTTAGAAAAAAAAAAAACGACATACCACTACACACCTATTAGAACAGTCAAAATCCAGAACCCTGACAACACCACAGGCTGGTGGGCATGTGGAGCAACAGCAACGCTCAGTCACTGCTGGTGGGAATGCAGAACGGCACAACCACTTTGGAAGGCAGTTTGACAGTTTCTTACAAAACTAAACATACTCTTACCAAAATATCCAGCAATCACATCCTCGGCATTTGCCCAAAGGAGTTGAAAACATTTCCACACGAAAATCTGCACATGGAAATTCATAGCAGCTTTATTCATAATTGCCAAAACTTGGAAGCAACCAAGATGTCCTTCAGGAGGTGAGTGGATAAATAAACTGTGGTCCATCCAGACAATGGAATATCATTCAGCGCTAAAATTGAAGTGAGCTATCAAGCCCCAAAAAGACATGGAGGAGGCTTAAATGCGTATTCCTAAGTGAAAGAAGCCAATCTGAAAAGGCTACGCACTGTGCGATTCCAGCTACATGACATCCTGGAAAGGGCAAAACTATAGAGAGACTGAAAGGACCAGTGGTTGCCAAGGCTTAGGGGGAAGGGAGGGAGAGATGAAGAGGGAGAGCACAGAAGCTTTTCAGAGCAGAAAAGGTCTTCTGTACAATACCATAATGGTGGATACACGTCGTTATACATTTGTCCAAACCCACAGAATGAACGGCATCAATAACGAACCCTAATGTAAACTACGGCCTTTGGGCGACAATGATGTGCCAATGGAGGTGCATCATTTGTAACAAACGTGCCCTCTGGTGAAGGATGGAGATGGCAGGAGAGGCTGTGCGCATGGAGGCACAGGAGGTATATGGAAACTCTCAGTATTTTGCACCCAGTTTTGCTGTGAACTTAAAACTGCTCTAAAAAATAAAGCTCATTAATTGAAAAAAAGTAATAGGGGCACAAAGAGAACGTTGTCAGCAAGGGTTGGGACCCTGAATGATGCTCCGTACTATGACCCCCACCCACTCAGACCCTTGTACAGAGGCCCAGGCCCAAGGAGGTCAGTCTGCTTTGGCCCAAGATGCAATGACTGAGCAGACTGGTTCCTCGCACAGCACCAGGCACTTTGTTCTGACTGCCGCTCTTATAGCACACTTCCAGGCTAGCTTGCTTGTGTCTAAGTCCATAAAACACCAGCTTTAAGATAATGGGGCTACTTTAGGGAAATATAACAACTCCTTAAAAATGAGGCAGTTTGTCAGAGACAATCTTAATGGAAGGAATTTTTTAAAAATAATAATTAACTTCAGTTCCCCAAAGCATCAGAGTTTGTCTGGATTTTACAGGCAAACAGAGTCTCCATCGTCTCTTGCACAAAACATAAAAACTCAGTAAAAGAATCTCACGCCATTCAATCACCATCCTCCTCCTCCTCATCATCATCATCATCTCTAACATTTTGGAGCACTTATTACATGCCAGGTGCCGTACCAACCAATACATTCGCATGTATTATCTCATTGAACCCTCATACTAGCTCTATGATGTAGCTACTACTATTCTAAGAAACTTGCATAAAGTCACACACTTTGTGGGAAAGTGATGAAGCTAGGATTAGAAGCCAATCGATCCAATTCCAGAACCAGTCTTCTTAACCATGGAGTCCTACTGCCTTTAAATAAGTAAGGGGAGGTCTACGGTTTGTGAGCCCAGGTCAGACTGAGAGCGACAATGTCTGCCTCCTCAGGACCTGAGGAAGGTTCTGCTGGAAGCTCCTCTGGGGCCCTTCAGTCTGAGCACCCTTTTGCATTTCAAAAAAAGTTTCAGAATATCTGGGAATAGGTTGAATCACTGACATGACCTCGAACTTATTGCTGCCTGTTAGAGGTGAAAGACCTGTCTGTGTCAGCTAAACAGAGAGAAGATGGAAGGCTTATCTGTTTATTTTGATAAATGTAAATGAATTCTATTACTTGTCAAAATGTTATCAAGACCCCAATGAAATGAGCTGTTTTTTCCCCCTTATCAGGGTGAAGCGAGTGAAGGGGGAGAGAAATGAATGCTCAAGACAGATTGCTTTGATTTGAAATGAAAACAAACAACTTTAGAAGAAAAAAAGGCTTTCATTATTTTGGAGACCTTGGCATTCTTGCAGATACATTCATGAATTAATCATTAAAATCCTGAAATGTGGAATAAATCATGTGGTTTTCAATGCCAGTCCACAATAAAAGAGGCCTCAAACAGTTATTAAGACACAGCACTCTAAGCTGCTACTGCCTAGAATGACTTTTCTCTAGAAATAAAGTGAATGAGGTGAGTGTGTGTTTGCACATGTGTCTAAGGCAGCCCCGAGGTCCCAGGCCGGAACTGTGTGCAAGCCAGCTCCAACCGTGTGTCACCATATATTAGCGCTATTTAATATCTGCTAATGGAGTGGCTCTGTCTGCCGTCGACAGCAAGATCAAAAGAGGGCCATGCAGCTTTTAAATTATTAGCACTAATTAGGCAAATCAAAGAGGAGGAGGGCAAAGAGACCAGAGAATGCATTAGAAGGAAAGCAAGGGATCACTACCTACCTCGTACTGTCAAGACGGAGCTACCAAACAGCCAATTAGTGCCAAAGACCCTTCCGGAGAGACAGGAGAATGAGCAGGCATGCCCCAGTAGAAGCAGGATGGCTTCATTACAGTGACTCCCTAATTAAAATGTAAAGGTTGCTGATCATTACATAATTAAATAAGGTGGCAGGCGGTAGGAGCCAGCTATCCAGGAGTCTCTGGGCGTCGTGTCGTGAAAGCCACCTGTGTGGTCTCCTCTATGGCCCTCCCACAGCAGCCCCGGAGCTGTCCTTAGTCCTGACAAACATCCTCTAAAAGGCCTGTTAGAAAGTGCTTCAAGGGGGCTTTTCTCCTAACCACCCTGTTACCCCATTACCAGTCCTGAGAATCACTCTGATTTTCTTTATAACCCACTTTCAAACTAATTAGTCAGAAAAAAGAAGATGGGGAGGTGGAGAAGGGAAAAACCACCAACCTAATTAACTTCCAGGCACTGCCATCTAAATATAAAGTTACTGACGCCAAGGTTGTCTCCTGTTGATGTAACCTTTATCCCTCTTCTTTCCTGCCTGCCAGGAGGAAACACTATTTCCTTAAGAGCTTTATTGGGAGCTAATCTCAGATTTGACACAGTGTCTAAGGCCGCTGAGCACAGTGCCACAGCTATTCAGAATATTTGCAGGTATGAGAGAGTGACAGGGTGGAAGACCAGAAAAGCCAGTCCCAGGTCAGGAAAGAAGCATCTTTTAATATTAGAGGTTGAATGTGATGAGTTCCTGGGGACGTCACGCTAGAAGAGCCTGATCTTCTCAGATCTTTAGAGTGACATGATTTCAATTTTGCCCCCTCAGACTTTTTTGTCTACTCTTTTCCTCCTCTGTATCTGCTCCTCTTTCCTCTCTCCTCTTTCCTCTCTCTCCTCTCTTCCCTATTTCTCTCTCACTCGAGTTCTTCTCTTTTTCTTCCTCCCACTTGTCTTCTTTTTCTGTCTCTATTTCTCCTTCTTTCATGCCCTTGTCTCCCACTATCTTATTACCACAGTAAGTAGAACAAATGTGAAGTTTTCATTCACTCACTCTTTGATTTTTATCTGTAGGCTCCTTGGCTTAGCTCATTTTTATTAAAGTGGTCCAAATTTCCATTGACTCCACCTGCAATCTTGAACAAAGGCTGGAGTGATATTTGAAAGGCGATTTAGATCCTCAGGAGCCTTGACAGAAAGGAGGCATATGAGTTAGTGTGGGCTTGGCTGCAGTAACAAGTAGACCAAATTGCGTAAAGATTCAACACAACAGAATTTTACTTCTACTAAATAAGATAGAAATAAGTGGCCTATTTTATTTCTGATAAATAAAACATCACAGTCCACACAACAGTCCAGAGAAGGTGCAGGTCAAGGAGTGAGCTCTTCTCACAGTTATCCAAAGATACAGGCTGAGTGGCTCTGACATCATCAGTGGGTGGCTTCCCAAACAGCCAAGGGAAGCAAGTGAGGAGTGTGAGCGGGAGATTTGGGGAGCCAGACCTGGAAGTGCCTCACACCTCTTCCACTCACACTCCATTAGCCATAATTCAGTTACATTACCACACATAACTGCAAAGGATGCTGGGAAATATATTAAACTATGTGCCATAAGAGGAGAAGACTCGTGTTTGTGACCATTTAGCAGTATCTTCTAAATGAGAAATGAGACAGGTGGTGAAGAAAGAGTCATATGCAGAGAAGTAAACACTGAACCAAGGGCTGTGTCCACACAATAGGAGACAAGCAAGTCTTGCCACAGAAGTTGTCCTTGTAAGAGGAGCCAGAGAGGTAAATAGCCAGAGGACCACTTTGCTTAATCAGGATACTCTTAAGGGCATAGGACTCAGTTTCAGAATCAGGCAGACACAGAATGACATCTAGATCCACCTCCCTCTACATGACCTTGAACAAGGTATTTCCATCAGTTGAGCCTCAGTTTCATCATCTGTAAAATGGGAGAAAAATAATGCTTATTTTATATGGTGTCCCTGAAGATTACACAATATAAAAGATGCTAATTTCGGGGTCGGCCCCATGGCTGAGTGGTTAAGTTTGTGTGCTCTGCTTTGGCAGCCCAGGGTTTGCTGGTTCAGATCCTGGGCGCAGACGTGGCACGGCTCATTAGGCCATGCTGAGGTGGCATTCCACATGCCACAACTAGAAGGACCCATAACTAAAAATACAACTATGTAATGGGGGGATTTGGGGAGAAAAAGCAGAAGGAAAAAAAAGAAGATTGGCAATGGTTGTTAGCTCAGGTGCCAATCTAAAAAAGAAAGATGCTAATTTCTTAGCATGATGCCTGGCACATAGTAGGTACTCAATAGATGGTAATTGTTGATACTGCTGCCCCACTCACTGCTGCTGCCATATTATTGTTCTTACAGTTTCTCCTACCTGTCCTGGGTGCTTCCTACTTATTTTCCCACCTAATCTGAGTCTCATCTTCTCCATGAAGTCTTTCTCTTCTATATAGTTCCCAAAGACTTGCTTAAAATCTGTGCCACCCAATTGAACTCTTTATTAAAGTTTGTCCACTATGAATGTAAGCTCCATGACATTCGGGATACTATTTATCTTCTTTATTTCCTGTTATCTGAGAACCTAGTACAGTGTCTGGCACATAATAGATGCTCAACTATTATTACTATTAAATGAATACTCAATGAATATGAGATTCCCTTACACCAAAGAGTCTGATGCATGCTCTTTATAACACAGAATCATATTGCTTTTAGCTTATTCTCTAATTTTCCATGTCAGTTATCTTGTCTTTCTGATGAAATTAAATTCATGGTGGCCAGAATGATCTTTTTAAAATGTAAATTGTATCCTTTCATTCCTCTGCTTGACCCCCTTCACTGACTTCTCATCACCCTTAGAATAAAACCCAAAGCCCTCACTGCAGCCTGGAAGGCAACGCAAGACCTGGCCATCGTCCTCTCTGCCTTTTATTCCACTTTCCTTCTCCATCACCACCCTCAAGCCCCACAGGCCTCCTCTCTATTTCTTTAATACGCTGAGAACGTTCCCATCTCATGGACTTTGTACTAATTATCCCCATTCCTGAAATATCTTCCCCAAGGATACTCTCAAAGTTGGGTCTTCCATCATTCAGGACTCAGCTCAAACACCACCCTTTCAGAGAGGTCTTCTCTGGCAACTCTAAATAAAGTGATTCTCCTTCCATTGCACTAACTCCCCCCTAACACTCACTGTCTCGGGTTGGATTCTCCAGCAGACTCTGAGTCAGAGACCTGTTTGCAGAAAGTTTGCGGACATCGCCTTTGGGACAAGCACTTGTAGGGAAGTGAAGGAAACAGGACTGAGCAGACAGAGGAGTTAAGCTGAGATACATTCACAACAAAGGACTCAACTGGTTCTACTGGGAGCCCTGGAGCGTCGGTGGACCTTTAAAGTCACCCCACCCTGAGCCAAGGGGGCTGGGCCTTGTATCCCTACACTGACCAGTCATTGGACGCAAGCTGCCCTTGCGGAAGGGGACGTGACCTTGGGAAAGGCCCCTCTTTGATGGGCAACAGTTTCCAGAGAGTGATTTGCCTGAGAGCTGTCAGCCACCAACACTCCCGGTAATGGGGAAAATGAGTGCTTGTGTCCAAAAGGAGAATATTTTGGTGGCACATCGCGGCATCTGCTACATTCCACCCTGTGCTCCTCAGATCCACTTTCTTCATTTGCTCAGTTCTGGGAGCAGCTCCTCTGGGATTCTGGTTTGGCTCTTTTTCTGGGCAAACATACAAGAGAAGATTAGTGGGATGAACCCAGCCCCCAACACGGTGGCCGCCCTCATGGTCACCTTCCTCTCCTACCCATTCTGGATTCACCTCCCCCCATAACAAGCATGCTGGTCTTTATGGCGTACCTGGTGAGAGGTCTGAGCCACAGTTACCATGCCCTTCTTGGGCAATGGCTGCTGCATTTACTCACAAAGCTGGGCAAGAAATAGCAGCCTACCTCCTACTGATGATCAGAGTCATTTATCAGAAGTCTGAAGTGACCAGGCGGCAGCCATAGCTTGTGGTGTTTGTGACTCTTGCTATGGCCCGCTGCTGGCTGCCCCTCACCCCACCCACCCCACTCTGGGAACCAGATGTCTAAGGCCACAGAGCCCAGAGTTGCTGGATAAGCGCCTCAGCCCTGAAGGGAGAGAGCTGGGTAGCACCTCACAAACCCCACCACACAACCTGTCTCACAAAATCCTGCTTTATTTCCCCACAAAGCACACTTCTCACACACTACAATTATCTTGTTAATTTTTCTTGTGTGTTGTCTGTCTCTGGTCCAGAATGTACAAGCTTCTTCAATTCCATGTCCCAGTGCCTAATACAGCGCATGCATCATAGCAGACGCTCAATCAATATTTGCTGAGTGAATGAATGGTTGAGTGACAGTTGTAAAGGCTTCAGGGGCAGGCTCTGTTTCCTACTGTTCCTGGAGCACAGAGCAGTGACTCAGAGTCTAACACTCGATTGACCGGCCCATCCCCTGTCACAGGTCACTTCTGACTCTCCGAATGTGAGAGGCCTCCCAAACACAATCACAGGCTGTGTTTAGCCTGTTTCTTCCTCTCTGGTCTATTAAGGTAGTGAGAAGAGGCTGGCTGCCTGGGGCTTGCAGTAGCTTTAAAGAAAACCAATCTTCCTCTCTCTGGAAAACCTGAGGAGGTGTCCTCTCCACCAGGCTCCGGGGCAACAACTGCCCAGACTGCATTAGCTGAAAACTGTGTGATGATGTTTTTTATTTTTCCGGTTGGAGGTGCCTGTGAAAGTGATTGTTGAAGTCTACACAGGAGCCGGCGTCTCTCCTCCCTCCCACAGACACACAAACATGAGCTTCTCCCCCTTCGTTGGTGGTTCCGTCTTCTCTCATTAGACACCTTCCCGGGGCCTTGGAAGATTTCTCTGGTGCAGACTCCAAGGGGCCTCTTCCAGCTAATTACATTGTGAGCCCAAAGGCTGACTGTGGACTGCTTTAATAATCTTCTATTCATGGCTTAACATGCTCATCTAGTTTGACTATTGGAGAGGAAATTCTTTTCTTCTTAAAGAAAGAGAGACAGCGACAAAGAGCATGTGAGGAAGCCAGGTTTCTCCTTGAGACTCTCAGTGTGCAGGACAGATTAACCATGCTCTTCCCATGGAGGTTTCAGAGGGTCTGTGTGTGGCTTGGAAAGACAGCTGTAAGTCGCTGGCTGTAACCCTTCTCAATTATGAGGTGCTGTCAGGAGTCCCTTGAGAGGGAAGGAAGGAAGGACCATCCTTTTTATAGGTGAGGAGAAGCCTTGGAGGGACAGACAGGTGCAATGGCCCTGAAGTCAAGGTGGCCGCACCCCTCACCAGCTGCACCACCTGTCGTGCGGGGATCTGGAGCATCCCAGATTTGATCCCAGCTCTACCACCTACAGCTCTGTGGCCTCGAACAAGCTCCTTAATTCTATAAACTTCAGTGCCCTCTTGTATAAACTGGGGGATAAGAACACCTTTCAGGTGTGTTCGGAGCATTCAAGTAGAAAATAAATGTAAAGTGCCAAGCACACAGCCAGAAATATAATAAGTGCTCACACATGGTAGCTACTATTAATATTATATTCCTCATCTGTAAAATGGGGATAGTGATGGAATCTGACTCCTGGGTTTGCTGTAAGGTTTAAATAAGAGGACGTGTGTAGTGATTTGAGTGGTGTTTGCCTTAGTATATGCCTCAGCTCAGGCTGCATAGCAAACACCACAGGCTGGGCGGCTTAAACGACGGACATGTATTTCTCACAGTTCTGGAGGCTGCAGTCCCAGCTCAGGGCTCCGGCAGGCTTGACTCCTGGTGCGAGCTCTCCTCTGGCCTGCAGGTGGCTGCCTTCTCTCTGTCCTCACACGGCAGAGAGACAGAGACACAAAGACAGACAGAGAGAACATGAGCTCTCTTGTGTCTCTGTTTTGTTTTTTTGTCTAGGAAAGCTTCGCCCTCAGCTAACATCTGTTGCCAATTTTCCTCTCTTTCTTTTTTCCCTCCCCAAAGGCCCCTCACATAGTTGTATATTCTGCTTGTAGGTCCTTCCAGTTCTTCTGTGTGTGCCGACTGTCACAGCATGGCTGCTGACAGATGGGTGGTGTGCTTCTGTGCCCAGGAACCAACCTGGGCCACCAAAGCAGAGTGTGGGAACTTTAACCGCTAGGCTACAGGGCCGGGCCCTGTGGTGTCTCTTTTTCTTTTTTTTTTTTCCTTCTCCCAAATCCTCTGGTCGTGCCATGTGGGACGCCACCTCAGCATGGCCTGATGAGCGGTGCTAGGTCCGCACCCAGGATCCGAGCCACCGAAGCCCTCGGCCGCCAAAGCGGAGCGGGCGAATTTAACCACTCGGCCACGGGCTGGCCCTGTGGTGTCTCTTCTTATAAGGACACTAATCCTGTCAGATTAGTAACTGACCCTTATGACCTCATTTAACCTTAATTACCTCCTAAGCCCCTGTCCCCAGATACAGTCACACTGGGGGTTAGGGGCTTCAACATATAAATTTGTCGGGGACGTAATTCAGTCCATAGCAGTTTGTGCTCAACAAACATTAGTAACCATAATAGTAATGATAATTACTATTAGTGCCCAAGGAAGTATGTGGCAGTGTTGGGATCAAAGTGACATCTTAAGTCTGTCATTTTAGTAATCTTTCCACAAATTTTCTGAGTCACTGACTGACTCTCAGCAAACACCCTCACTCTTCAGAACCACACTGGCTCCAGTGGGGCTGACCCTGCTGGCTCGCCATCCAGGCCTTCAGGTCCGCCCTGCTGTTTCTGCACACTCGTCCCCACCTCGGGTGTTCTCTGCCTCCAGCGGCCGCAGCTGCACGGCCCCTCTGAAGGCCTGCCCTGGGCTACTGGAGTTGTTTTGTATGCTCAGGCAGAGAGCTGTGAGTTCCCGGGACTTCGTCCCCCGTGGTCAGGACAACTTTGAGGTGTAACGCAGGCTCCAGGGTCCCTGTAGAATGGGGCTGAAGCTGCCCTGCGTGGGACTATGTCTAAAATTGCACTCTTGCTTGGCGGCTTCTCCTCCTCGGACCTACCTCCCCATCCCTTACGCATTTCTCCTGGGAGCACTCAAGTCCTCACCTCAGACTCTGTCCTAGGAACCCCACCAACACCTCAGCTCAGCCTCAGGCCCTGTATGATACTGTCTCTGGCCCTCTAAGCACTTTCACATGGATTAACCCAGGAATTCCTCATGACAATCCCCTGACGTGGGCACTTCAGTGTGCCCCACTCTGCAGATAAGGAAATGTGATATAAAGTTCAAGCAACTTCGCCAACATCCCGCAGCCAGCGAGCAGCAGAGCCACATATTGGCATGACCTCTTCTCCTTGCCCACACGTGAACTCTTCAGGGCAGGAAGAGTTTTCTTAAAAGATAGCACCCATCAGGAGCTCAGGAAATAGAGAATGAATGAATGGCCTGAACGTTCATTCAGCAGCTGCCTGGATCCTCCAGATAAGGCAGGTCATTTCTTCACCTGCCCAGGTGTCCCTTCTCATGTTATTCACCATTGGCCTCAAAGGTGACGTCATCCTCAGTGCCAAAACCTTCAGAGGATTTCAAACCAACTTGACCACACCCACCAACTGCTCTCCCCCAGCTGCATGTGACCATTCCTGCCCACAGACCGTGCTCCAAGCTGACGGGTGGGAGGGAACGGAACTCAGCAGCAACAAGGATAATGATGTCTATAGCTCATGGAGTGCTGAGTGTGTATCAGGCCTATACTACATACACCATCCTACAACCCTATGTAGTGTGTTCTATCATTGTTCTCATCTTGGAAAGAAGGAAATTGAGGATCAGAGAGCTAGATTATCTTCCTGACATCACACAGCAGGTAAGAAGAGAAGCTGGGATTTGGCCCTCGTTTCATCTGGCTCCAAGGCTCATTCTGTTAGTCCAAAGGTCATACACTGGGAGGTCATAGATTTAAAAGGCCACTAGGTATGTTTTGTTTGACCTGCACAGTGTTTTTTTTTAATTTTTAACTAATTGGCAACATTTAAAAATGTTTATTTCACCAAATAAAATCTGGATTTTTAGCTTCTCTCAAAAATAATCAAATCTTGGAACTCAGAGCCCATATAGACACAGAGTTCCTCCATCGACATAGTTGATGGAGCTGAATAGGTGATGCTCCCCGTTAATGGGCACCCCTCTGCAGTCATCCCAACCCCCACCACTCCTTGTTGTTTTACACCAGCCCTTCTTTGCTCATTTGTTTTACCTTCCTGGCCCCTAAAAAGGTTTGAGTTTGCAACCTCTGTGTCACCCACTAGGCCAGAGCCCCCTCTTATGAATGAGAGCACCACTCCTACCAGGGAAGATAGCATGGCAACACTTAGATGATGTGAATGATAATAACATGGTGATGCGCCTCACTTTACTCCTCCACCCATGATCTTATTTAATCTTCAAAACAATGAACATTTGTCCTGGGCAAGGTCTGTTTCCAAGTACAGGAGGGGTAGAGAGAAACCCATGGCCCTGCAAGGGAGGAAACCACTAACATCACAGGCCAGCAGGGTCACAGAAGACACCCAACCCGGCAAAGGGAAGTCCAGAGAGGCAGCAACTAGCTGCCCAGGGGAGCTGAAAGTGCTTCCTGGAGGTGATATTCTTGATGCCTCCTGAGGGCTGAACGGGACTGTGCAAGGAGAAGGGCTGAGCATACTTCCCAGCAAAGGAACAGCCATGACAAGAAGCCAACGCTCTTCACTTTCAAGACATGAGCTATTCTTAGGATTACAATCAAATCCTTGGCAGAGCCTTCAAGGCCCTAAATGACGTGGCTCCCACCACTTCTCAAACTTCTTGTCTCACTCTCTCTCCCCTTGCTCAGTACCTTCCAGCTGCGCTTGCTTCCACCTGACCTAGGAAATGTGCAAGTGATGTTTCCTCTTCCGGGATGTCTTTTCCTAGCCTGTCATCCTTCAGATCTCATCCTAAATATCACTCCCTTCAGAAAGTTTTCCCAGGTGCATCTCCATCAGGTCTCTCCATCACACTCAGGAATTTCTCTTCATGGCCTGTGTCATAGTTTATAATTATGTATTTGTGGGACTGTTTGATTAATGTCTGTCTCCCTGCTGTGAGAGGTGAAAATATTGGCCCTAATTCTTTATCCATCCCTTTGTCTGCACCCTTTGTCACCCTTTGTGACTTTGCAGTCTCCATCACCCGACTTTGGGCCCAGCCACATGACCTGCTTTGGCAAATGGAATGGGGAGGGAAGTGATGACAACCCAATTCTGAGCCTAGACCTTAGGAGGCATTTTGTGCTTCTGCCATCAGCATGAGAAGAACATTCCCAGCTAGTCCACTGGCACAAGGAGGATGAGAGTCATGAGGATCAGACCCAGACTCAACCTGCAACTTAGAACTGCTCTGAGCTAGGTCAGCCAACCCCCAGCCAACACACAGATGCATGAGCAAAACAAATGCTTATTGCTGCCTGCCACTGAAATGGCAGGACTGTTTGTTACACTGCAATAGCTGACTGATATACCCCACTGTATGCTAAGCTCCATTTAAACATGGATCAAATTTTTGTTCGTTCAACATTGAATCCTTACCAGCTAATGTACTATGGGCCCTTAATAAATATTTTCTGAATGGATGAATACTTGGTGGACCAGGTCACACCAGCAATGAGAGAGCCCTGCAGCACCAGACGACTGTCAGGCTTTCACAAAGTGCAATAATCCTTCAACCGGCCAGAGTAGTCCAAGCTTCTAGGAGATAAGCAAAGAAGAAATGGGTGGGTCAGAGACTATCCCCGTGTCTGCTCTTTGAATCCTCTCTCTCCAGAACTTCAGGGTTTGGAGAAGAAGCCCACAGCAGAATGAGTGTTTGGACCCTTAGAAAGATTAGGACATCCCTATAGCCATCAAAATCTATTTATCAGTCAGCAGCCTGAGTTTGACTTGGTACCTACAAATTATCTCCCAAGCTGCTTGTCTTTATTTGGATCAACTCGGAGAGAGCAAGAATAAATTGATGATGATGATGACTGTCTTTAATGAAAGACTAACAAATGTGAGCTAACCACTGTGTTCCACCAGATTATCTACTTTAAGTCCTTGCTTTAATCTACTTTAAGTAAATGGAGTATGTTCTACTTTACAGATAAGGAATCTGAGCCTCAGACAGGTTTGGTAACATGCCCCAGAGAACACAGCCAGCAAAGATCCAAGAGCTTCCAAACTGGTGGTCTGAGTTCAGAGCTCACGTCCCTAACCACTGCCCTGTGCTTCCTGGGCAATGATTCGGGAGCCTCGATGCTCCGTCCCATCTCCAGCCATGTGATCCACATGAACTCAGGCTGGTCTCTTCCTCTCTCTCAGTGCGCTTTCCTTCATAGCAAAGAAGTCAGAAGGACTTCCCAGAGCTGGCTGCCATTGGCCTGTGGCTTTATTCTCCACCCACCTCAGCTGCCATCTCCCAAGAATGTCCTTTCAGGAGTACCAGGCCATCGGCTTCTTAGACACTGTTGCTGGCAATTGGTACACTTTCCCTGGAAGCAGATGTGCGGTGTGTATCAAAAGCCTTAAAAACACTCAAAACATTTCCTTAAAGGGGAGATCAAAAGTAAGCACAAGGGTTTATGGGCAGCTTGATTTATAAGGGAAGCCCAGAAACAACCCAAAGATCCATCCATAATGGATGGGTTAAATAAACTGTGATGTGTCACTCAGCAGGAATACCACATAGCCTTTAAAAAGTGAAAAATAGGGGACGGCCGGGTGGCGCAGCAGTTAAGCGCACATGTTCCACTTCTTGGCGGCCCGGGGTTCGCCAGTTCAGATCCCGAGTTTGGACATGGCACCGCTTGGCAAGCCATGCTGTGGTAGGCGTCCCACGTTTAAAGTAGAGGAAGATGGGCATGGATGTTAGCTCAGGGTCAGTCTTCCTCAGCAAAAATAGGAGGATTGGTAGTAGCTAGCTCAGGGCTAATCTTCCTCAAAAAAATAAAATAATAATTTTTTAAAAAGTGAAAAATGGCTTGTTTGCAATGTTATTGTTTACAGCATATTTGAAAGAGCAAATAGTGAGAAAAATATTCAAATGTTCATCAATAGTGAACTGAGTAGATAAATGTGACATAGTCACATAATGGCTTTCTGTAGAGCAGCAAAGAGAGGAAGTTCTCTATCCACTTGACACAGAAAGTTCTACCAGTTACATTGTTCTTTGAACAAGCAGGTAAGGGATGGTGTTTACAGCGTGCAACCTTTTGCAGAAAAATAAAAACATGTAGGCATATCTCCTTATATAACCATGAGCAGACTCCAGAAAGAGACCCAAGAGGTGAACAACAGTTATTGGTGGGAGGGGGTCGGATAGGGGACAAGAATGGAAGAAAAGCTCTTCACTGTAAACATTTTTATATTTTTGTTAACCATGTGAATGTATTTCTAGTCACAAAATTAAATATTTAAAATTCTAAATATGTTGTAGAAATATATTCAACTATATAGGGAAATATTTATATTGTTAAAGGGAAAAAGTAGCTTATGAAGCAGAATATTTGACCTTGAGAAAGTCACAGTTCTGTGAAAGTCAATTTTCTTATCTATAAAATGACAAAAATGAGACCTACCTCACCAGGTTGTGGTGAGGATAAAATGAGATTAGAGTAAATAAAACATACATTAATAAAACACGTAGTTAATACTAAATAATTACAGCTACTAACGATCCCCTAAAAACAGGACTGGGCTCACATATTGCTAAGCACAGTTATCTCTAGAGGGTGGGGTACAGGGGGGTTTATTTTCTTCTTTGTCCTTTCCAGAGTTTCGGATTTTGTCTTAAAGAATATACACTCCTTTTGTAACAACCTCAGAAGAACAATGGAGATATTATTTGTAAAGTACAGTAAATGATATTTAAGTATCTTTCAAAGCACCCCCCCCCCCCCCGCGCTGCTGTCCCAGATTACTAGAAGGTTCCTGAGGGGTCTGGACAGGCAGGTCAGCAGGGTATGGATGGCACATACGGGAAATCACTGAGCTGTGGGGTCGCAGGCAATCCCAGTGACCATCTAACAGTTCGTCTGGTGGGAACGCCCACAGCTGAGGATGCAGACCCCGCAAGGTGGGGACACTGCCTTGGTTCAGGCTCTACTGAGCCACTCAAGATGCACCTTCAGACCCCAAACGTACCAAAATCTTTATCACCACCACTTATTGAGACCTGAGTGCAACCACGTGCTGCTCTGAGGCTTTAGACGCATTAATACAGTTAATCTTCATGACAATCCTATGAGGTATTAGCCCATTTACAGATGAAAAAATTCAAGTACAGAGTAGCTAACTAACTTGCCCAAGACTGCACAGCACGTAAGGAATAGACCAAGAATTTGGATGCCATCAGTCTCACTCTAGAGCTTGTGTTCATATGTCTGCTTTGCTTTGGACAATGCTCATTGGTGGTCAGGCTTTACGATGAAAACAGATTTTGTTTTTGATAAGAATCAAACATCACTCAAAAGATAGCTAGAAAATGATAGATAGGTAGGTAGATAGATAGATAGATAGATTGACATCGGTCTAGTGAACAAAGCAAGGTATCAATCCAGGTGTCATAATTGAGGTTAAACCCAAATGCCACAGGATGTATGAAAACTAGTTGCCTTGTGAGTGTCATCAACTGGGAATACGAAGGCAGTTTGAATTTCAGGACTGGAATCAGACATTCCCCATCAGAACCCCTCTCAAAATGCTGCCAAACACTGCACTTTGGGGCAGCCTGAGTTAACTTTGGACATCTCTGACTGTGAAAACCTATAGGACTGTGGCCTTCCAAGGAGACTACTTCCTAAAGGAAGTTTCATTTGGGGAACTTGAGTCTTGGTCCATTTGTTAAAACGTGGGTATCACTGGTTTGTGTTTCGTTCCAGAGGTCCTGCCCAGGAGAGGTCACACTCTGTACAGAACATGGCCCCAGGTCTCTACTCTCTCCCTTAGCAGCCAGATCTTGGAAAATGTGCATGAGCATTTCAGATGGCCTTCTGTGGCTTGAGGATGGTGGTTTGGCAGCCCCTGGCTCTTGTGGCTTGGGGCCTCGGTCCCTGGTCCCTCTTCTGCATCTCCCATTTCACCTTGAGGGCATCCTCTCGGCAGGAGCTTGTCAGCAGCTGTTGCGGTCCCTGGGCTGGTCTTACACTCCATTTTTTAGCCTAAGTTTGAGGCCGCCATGCTTGGTGAAGTAGAGGGAGTGGCTTCTCCTCGTGCCTGCAGTGGTGGTTTTAATCTTCTCTGAGATTTCACCCAGATGCATAGAGTTCATAGCGATTCACTGCATGCAGTGGGTTCCTGGATCAGCCAGTGTGACTTAGTTACCTCTGAAGGACGACTAAAGCAGAAAACTCTCCTAATCATTGACTCCCGGAGCGCCTTTCGTGGCAGAATGTCCCCCAGCTCCCTCTATCCACACTGTGAATTAAGAAATTAAAGTGTCATCCTTGACTCCTCCTCCCTTTCTTTGCCCCCCACGGTCCATCCACCCTCAAGTCCTATTGGTTTATCCGCCAAAATACATCTCAAATCTGTGCCTGTGCCTCCATCTGTCCCGCCACGCGCCAGCTGCCACCCGCTCTTCCCTGGACCGCTGCAAATAGCTTCCCAGCTGCTCCCCTGTTTCTATCCTGCTCCCATCCAATCCACTCCACAAGTCGCAACCCGAGAAGCTTTTTAAATTATAAAGTGGATCATGTAAGATCTCACCCCTGCTTAAGCTCTTCAGTGGTTCCCCACACACTAAGATAAAGTCCGCGTTTCTCACCATGGTCAACAAAGCCCCGGGTGATCCGGCCCTGCCCAGCTCTCTGACCTCCACTGCTACCATGTGCCCTTTGTGCATCAGAGTGCGGCCAGGTTGTCCATTGGGGTTCTCCCAGAATCACACCTTGAGACAAGGATTTGGATTCAGGTAGATAATTTGAGAAATGATCCCAGGAAGCATTGTAAGTGAGTGGGAAAAGAGTAAGAGTGTACATTAATCAGTGGACTCCCTCAGTGGACAATTGGGGCTCTGCCACACTGGGGACCCCCTGTGTGGACATGCCTCCGAATTGTCCCAGCACAGAGCAAGGAAGCTGGGAAGTTTATCCAGCATGTCCCATCCCTCACCGTTGAGCACCATTCTGGGGACACAACATGCCAGCGCTCTGGCAGAGCGCCCACCCGGGGCTGGAGAACACTCTTAGCCAGGAAGCGGTGCCTGCCCGGATGGAGTGTGCATGGGCAGCACACCCCTACCTATCCAGCCTGCTCAGCACCCAGCCCATCTCCTCTCTGGCCCTGCCTCAGCTGACCCTCTACAAAGTCGAACCCCACCCTCCTGACTGGGTAGCTGGGGCCATGGCCACAGAGGGATAGGAATGACACACCTCTCAAATACCAAGTTCCAGATTCATTCATCCAACCACACAGCATCCTGAGTGCCTGTGCTGCGGCTGGGGCATCGCAGGCAGCAGGGTTTCCAGGATGAAGCTGCATTCATCTTGCCCTCAAAGATTTCACAACTTAGTAGATTTGGAGGTTACGCTGTTTACTTGCCAATTTATGCGACCATGAGTTTGTGTAAGTATTTTTATTTTAATCATTCCTGGTGGGAACCTTTCTAAGATTGTTATAGATGTCACTATTTCTTAAACAGAGCCGGTGGCTGAGCACAGTCGACTTTCGCCTGGAGCTCCACGGCTGTGACTGGGAGCTCCAAGTGCTGTGCAGCCCTGTGACACAGAGCAGCCTCCCACAGGCCCTACCACGATCTTTACTGTGCACTTACTGCTCCTCTCTAGCTCACCATCCACTGCCACCCGCCAGCAGCCAGATTCTGCCTGCTGCTAACAAGCCATCATATTCAGCAAGAACATGTAATGGGGCAACAGCTTGGCACTAATCCTTCCTCACCCCTCGGGCCCTCCAGATAGGCCCTGGGATACCCTCTTCCATCCACGAAATCTGCACAGTGGGTGCTATAATTCTGCCCATTTTACAGATGAGGAATTGAGTCTCAGATAGGTTAAATGACTTGCCTGAAGTCACAGTAGCAGAGCCAGAACTCAAACCCAGACCGACTGACTCCCAAGATCTACTTCCTATCCAGCCCACTATGCTGCTGGGAGGCTGCCAGCTTAGCCGGGATGCTCAGGATGCTACTTGGCCTGTGCAAATTTAGATGGTTACGAGTTTAAACAATCATGACTGGATACCCGACAGGTATTCCTGAGCACCTAGTGCTGTAAGGGATATGAAAGAGCATAGCAAGCCCTTTAGAAGCTCACAGTCTGCCTGGGAACGTGGACAAGAAGCAGCAAGGGGAATCACCAGTCAGCCCACAAGGAAGGTTCTAGAAGGGTTCAGAATAGATGGTTCGGCAGAGCTGGGCAACCTCAGTTCAAGGTTCTGCTTTCCACCAGGGTTGTGCTGTCAGCCCTGAATCAGAACACCTGAAAGAGGAGCAGGACATAATGAACTCCCCATCACCAAAGCTGTTCCAGCAGGGACAGGGGTCAGAGGCGCTGTGCTGTGCAGAGACAGGACATGTGGCTCCAAAGATTCCTGCAACCGTTCCATAAATGTTGATTGAACACTCACAACATGAAGGCACTGTGCGAGGCACACGGAGCAAGACGGGCGAGGCCCCACCAGCTTGCATTCTAGTGGGGGCAGCCAACAGCTAAATACGCCAGACAGTTAGAGGCAGCAAGGAGCAGATGGGAAAGGAGCTGCTCCAGACAGCGGGATGAGGCCAGGGACAGTCTTTCCAGAGAAGTGACATGTGAGTTAGGATGTAAACGGATGAGGAGAAGCCCTGCAAAAAAGAAGAGTGTTCCAAGCATACGGAACAGCATGTGAGAAGGCTCGGGGTCCCCAGAGGGGACAGCAGGCGGAGCTGTTGCCAGCAAGGAACACTGAAAAGAGGGCCGATGGACAGTGCCTGGGCAGTCATCTCCCACGTGGCTTGGCGTTAAGGGCTGAGAAGGGAAGACAGAAGGAAAGGGAACCTCCAGAACGACCCGCTACAACTGGATGGGTCTGAATATTTGACAATAGGTATTGATATAATTGATGATGATGATAAAAATGACAAAGAGACCAGGCTGTGAGCAGGCAATGCTGCCCTGGCGAAAGTGTGTGGTCTCTCCCAGCCACAAATGAAGGACAAAGGAGCGAGCAGAACTCCTCAAGCGTTCTCCTGCCTGGGACGTGCCTGAGAACCCAAAGCTCAGTCTCACCGCCCACTGCCAGTCTGCCCCTTCTCTGGGAAGGCACTCCTGCGGGCTCCTCCTCCCTGCTGACCCCGGGCACCCTGATGCTCACAGGCTTCCCTGTCGCTGGAGACATCATAGCCATTGAGCCCTTGTGGCTGGTGGATAACATGTCTGGGTCCCCCGTTGACTGGGAGCACCTTAGGGCAAAACCAGGTCTAACCACCCTTGTGCCCCCAGTACCTCCCCCGGGGCTGGTGCAGAGTACCTGCTGAGTAAGTACTGGCCCGAGGGAGGAAGGGAAAGATGGAGGAATGGAAGGATAGAGAAACAGATCCATTACCCACCTCCAGGCAGGGCGAGGCGCTTAACAGCCGTTAACAAAATAGCTGATTGACTTTGACAGGCAAATGGTAGATCTCAATAAAACACTCATTGTTGCTGGTAGCAGTTGGGCTGGACTTCAAATAAGTTTTGTAGGCTACTGATTCAGAATACCCCAGACACCTCCTCTGATCAAATAAAAGGTCACTGTAGTACAGTGCAAAAAGGAAAAAGTATAAGGACCGGAGTCGGGGTCCAGGTTCTGCCACCTGCCAGGTTTGTGATCCTGGGCACATTTCCATAAGCCTCTGTCTCCTACTATGGAAAGTGGGGTATGCCCACCCCAGAAAGGTGTGGTAGGAATCAAAGGGGATACTATTTTTGAAATCACTTTTTGGTTTTTGTTTATTTTGTTTGTTTTTTTACTGTGCATTTATTGAATACCTGCTTTATATTCACCCCATGCAAGTGCTGGAGAGAAAGAGGAAGGACCATGCCCGCCCTGGAGGACCCTGCAGTCTGGCAGCTGAGCCAGAATAGGGATAGGATGGCTAATTTTATGTGTCAAATTGGCTGGACCATGGTGCCCAGATATTGGGTCAAACGTTATTCTGGATGTTTCTTCTGTGCAGGTGTTTTTGAATGAGATTAACTTTCAAATCAGAGGACTTTTAGTAAGGCAGATTGCCCTCCATAATATGGGTGGGCCTTATCCAATCAGGTGAAGGCCTGATGAGAACAAAGATTGACCTCCCCCCAGGGACAGAAGGAATTCTGCCAGCAGGAGGCCTTTGGACTCGAACTGCAACTCTTCCCTCAGTCTCCAGCCTGCCAATCTACCCCATCAGATTTTCAACTTGACAGGCCTCCACAACCATGTGAACCAATTCCTTAAGATAAACATAGACATAAAATGTATACATTTCCCTGGCGAGCCCTGGCTAATACAGGGGCACCAGCATAATGTGAGTGGGATGTTCTAAGAATGGTCCTTATGGAGCCAGCGCCCCAGCACCCACAGCAATGGCTCCTCTGGAGAGTTAAGCAGGGCTCTGGGTCTTGGAGCAGGGCCCTGGAGGCTAAGCCTCTGTAAGAGACGAGCAAAGATCTCAAAGCGCCACCCAGCAGGCCCGCTCACTGCCCCCACCCCTCAGTGGTTGGAGGACCCAGGCCTGACCCTCTCTGCACCTTCTCTTTCCCAGGCCTTTTCAGCCCATTGTCTAGTGTGAGCCCCCAGCCACGTGGCCCAGACAAGTTCCCTAACTTTTCTGAGCCTCAGTTTACTCCTTGCTGAAAGCCCATTTCATGAGGTCCATGAAGGTAACTTGTGCACTTAAGGACCTTCTATTTCTCAATTGTTAGTATGCAGTAGATTCATGCCCTAAGGAACATCAGTGAGTTTCTTCAGATTTCTCTCCAAGGCAATAACGGGAAATGGGCTGACATCACAGAGCGCACTACTTAAGTTAGCTGTAAGGGAAGACAAACATTCAACAGATTTAAATAATCAAATGTTATTACAGAAGATCAAAGAATCTTATATCCTAGCGTTTCATTAAAAATAGAGACGCTCCTGGGGCTGGCCCGGTGGCACAGCGGTTAAGTTCACACGTTCCGCTTCAGCATCCTGGGGTCCACCATTTCGGATCTCAGGTGTGGACCTATGCACGGCTTGTCAGGCCATCCTGTGGCAGGTGTCCCACATATAAAGTAGAGGAAGATGGGCACGGATGTGAGCTTAGGGCCAGTCTTCCTCAGCAAAAAGAGGAGGATTGGTGTTGGATGTTAGCTCAGGGCTAATCTTCCTCAAAAATTAATCAATTAAATTTTTTAAAAATGGAGAAGCTCCTGGGCATCAGTGTGCAAGGAGCAGGAGGATAGAGGAGATGGCATCTCGCATCCCTCTGAGGGCACAGTTGGATACAAAACCTAGACGTCTGGATCTGACGTTGGCATCAGAGGCAGCACAGCTGGGCTGGCCGTCCTCTGAGATGGGAACGCGTTGACCGTGGAAGGATGCGTCCTCTGACCCAGTCTCCCCAGCAGGCAGAAAAGCAGGAGTTAACGGAGATGGCGTCTGCGTGGCCAGAGACCGGGATCATCCTGGGCCACCAGGGCCCTGCAGAAAGCCCTGTGTGGTCACCAAGTCTGTAGAACCTGCCCACAGTGCCCGCTCAAGAACAAGCCCACCCATAGCCTGAGGCAGGCTAGTCGTTCTGAAGATAAGCTTCCTGACTTGGGGCCCTTTACTTACCCAGACTCTGCCAGAACAAGGTTCTCTTTCGATAGCCTGTTTTACTGTTGGAAGACGAGGAGAGAATACCCCAGGGACAGTGGAAACCAAAGCCCTGCAGAACTCAGTTGGCTGCTGTATCCATTATGGAGATCCAAAACATACCAGCATATATGGTTTCCCTCTGATGAGGAGCAAGCTCTAACCAGACTACTCTGGATGTTGCTTAAGTCTCAGGCTAAATTAAAGTCCAGACACACATTAGGGAATTGAAGAGTTCATGTGTCTAGAGTCTCAAACTGGGAAATGAGAAAAACAAACCAAAGAAAAAAGATGGAAAGGCAAGACAGCAAGGCGAGACCAGGAGACTCGCGAGCCCCTGAGGCCTGGGTGCAAATCTGGGTTCTACGCCCGTCTTTGTTCTGCCCTCCTCTCTCTCTGCCTCCCTCTCCTTGTCCATCAAATCTGGCGATACCTCCTCTTCTCTTCACCCTTGTGCAGGTCAGAGAACAGAGGATGTCAGTAGCTACTAGTGTGCCTGACACAGACGGGGCTTTCAGTAAACAGTCCCAGTGACTGTGAATTCACCAGAAATGGTTCTTTATGTTGCATGGAACACGTGGGAAAACTGTTTTGCAATCCTGACACACAGCAACGAGACAACAATCAAAGAGACACACAGCGAGCATGGCGTGGGGCCTCTGGTTCCGTGCTACCGTGGGCTGAGAATTCAACGCTTTCATCTTTATTTTACGCCCAACGTAGAAATGCCTCAAGTTTATTTACCAACTGGACACTAATGTGCATTCTAAGGGAAATTACCCTCACAGGATCCAACTGTGGTTGTAAAATGTAAAGAACAATTCACTTAGTGAAAAAGAAATTTTTCTGCTTTTAAATAAAGATGAGAGGGATAGTGCAGTTCATAAAATAAGTCAGTCAGATCTGTGTTTTGCTCTCTTCGCTCATCACTACAGCCGAGGGCCCGCCTGTCCCCATTTATCTTACACAGAACCGTGGCTTCCAGCTCTTGTGAAGGGGACCACAAATGATCAATTACATCTTGGTGCACAAAGTCAAAGGTTAAACGTATTATCGCTCACCACAGGCCAACCCTAACCTCAGGATTAATGACATAAACAAAAGAGGAAAAATATAGTTAGGCCTGAGAAGATACCAGCCTCAGTCTCCAAAGAATTATGAAGGGAAATGATGACCCCTACTGGTCGGAGCGGGACCCGCCCGCCAGCCTTGGCCGCGGAGTGCTGAGGGCCGCAGGTTCCCCTAGGAGCATGGTTTGCTTGCTCAGGCCACTGAGCAGGAGGAGCTCTGTGGGAAACAAAGCACAGCATTTTCTCGCACAGGATTGGAGCTGTACTTGTATTTGCAAAACCGAGAGACTGAATGAGAGGGTCTGCTTGGCCCTGGGTGGGAAGCCCCAGGCAGGCCCCTTATGGACACAGACGAGCCTCTCCATCTCGACCCTATCCTGTCTGCCAAGGCTGGGTGGACGGCGGGAGTGCTGCCACTCACCACCCGCTTCCCTCACCAGTCGGCCACTCCTGATCTCAAAGCCCATCACGCACTTTCCAGCTGAGAGGCTCGAGGCCCCGCTTGCAGATCCCACTATAATGACTTTCTTCCTGTTCCCGGGCAATTGAGAGGGACACATCAAGGCTTAAAATGCCTTTTTACAGAAGGGAAAATCCACGATCCGATGAGCCAGTCTCTGGACAATTGTGGAAGGGGCATCTGGAATAGGCACAGTGGACGAAGCTGACGGTAGCCCTCAGCAGGGCCACTCCAAGAAACCACCTGCAGTGGTCCATAGTGCTGTGCACCAAGCAGTGCTGCCCAGCACTCGTCTGGGCACATGCCGGGATTACACTTTCTGGCCCCCATGTGGTTGGGTGGAACCATGTGAATAGTTCCAGGTAACGCTTTTTGAGCAGATCAGAGCATTTAACCACAGGTGCGAGAACTTCCAAAGTTCTTTTTCCACAATGAGCAGAGTTCCCCTAGCTCCCAACCCACAAGAGCCATGTACAATAGTAGAAAAATAAAACTAGAGACTTGAGGGGTGTTTGTTATGCAGCATGACCTGGTCCATCGTGGCTGATTCATCATCCCAGCTCACAGGGCTGAGAAGCTTCCACCCAGAACATTGAAACCCAGAGAGGATTTGTGAGGCTGATACAGCCAGGTAAGCCAGGGCTTAGCTGCTGCTTGAAGCGAGAAGAACTAACGTCAGGCTGATGCTGGGCCCATCCAGTACGGCACTCTCCTGCCTTTCTCACACTGTGGCACCTGGAGAAAGGGTTAACATGCACATGACACCTAGGACAAACAGATGGAAAACTGGGGACATCTATACAGGATTTGGTGAAAACTTTATGTTATTCTCCTAACATTATGTAATTATGCAAAATAAAATGCAAAGTTTTAGGGAACATATTAATTATTCAATTTGACAAACCTTCCACTTAAAATCTTTTCAGTTTTTTGATTAAGAAACGTGAATATAACTGTTTTGCATTACATTTACTCTTGAAATAGCCACATAATTCCCGATAAAGACTTGTTAATGATAATCTCTCCAAATTCTTGGTAGTCACCATCCACGAGAAAACTTGTGCGCACAGGTAGTGATGAAATTTTTGAATTATCTTTACAACAATTCCAAAAGTGTTAAAATTACATTTAAAGAATCCATGGCTCTTTTGAATGTTAAAACGTCTTGTAATAATTCCAATGTTTTTTAATCCAATCCAACCTTTCCACATCGAGCATTTCAAAAGTGAGAAAACTTTTAATTTGCAGAACACGAAACTCAAGTGACTTGTTGGAACAGTCATCCAGCAGCTGGCTTGGACACCACTGAGAGAGCTCATCAGCCACAGATAGACAGAAATACCCAAGATGGGTGATATTTCTCCGTCAGGTCTTCCCCCCCAGGGCTGTGCCCTCACCGCAGCCCCTCGTAAACCCCTCATGGCCATCCTATTCTTCTCAGAAGGAAAGCCAAACTCCTCCCCTGGCAACAAGGCCTCCGTTGTTGGCCCCACCACTGACCTCATCATCCATTCCTCTTCGGGCTCCACCCATACTGGCTGGCTTGGACTTGCTCCAAGGCACCAGGCTCTTTCCTGCCCCAGGACCTTCTCATGAGCTATTTTTTACCTCCACCTAGAGCATTCTTCCCCTCAGTTTTCACCTAGCTGACCCCTGTTCTTGCATCCATTCCTCAGAATGCCTTCTCTGAGCCCCTAATCAAAATAAAGTTTTCCCCATACTTATTGTTTTGTATTTCAGTTTCCTCATTTGTAAAAATGGAAACAAAAATAGGCTTTTTTTGAGGAGTAAATGAAATATAACACACATAAGCAGCTGAAACAGTGCCTGGCTTGGAATAAGTGTTCAATTAATCATCATTGTACCTTTCACTTGTCCTTTGTGACCCGTACTGCAATCACAAATAGATACTTATTTACGTGTATTTGTGTCCCACCAGACTGTATCCTCTATAAGAAGAGAGAACATGTCTTCTTTCGTCTCCTACTATATACCCAAGGCCTGGCGCAGTGCCTGGAATCAGTATATATTTGTTGAATGAATAAATGAATTCATCCCGTGAGAATGCACTTGGCCATGGAAATTCCGCACGGTAGAGAACCCACATACAAGTAATTGGAGGGTGAATCTAAAGAAGCTTAAAATGCTAATGTAAAAATATATTGGACCTACTTCCTCCTGCTACCAACCCACCTCCCTAGCCTCACTCTGCCATTCTGTCTTCCCATTTTCACCTTGATCCCTTTCTGTTCCTGAATCTGTTTCTCTGGCCTTCTATGTTTCTCTATTCTCTGTTGCATTCTCAGATGGCATCTGGTACACAGTAAGTACTCAATAAATATTCCTTGACTAGTTGCTACAATGGTTGGATGGATGATGGATGGATGAATGGATCAATGGATGGATCTTTCAGGGAGGTGAATGAGAGGACAGAGGTGGTACTCTCCCCCTCTTACCATGGAGGAAATTTCTTGGGATTTCAAAGATCCACCCCCCCCACCCCCGCCCCGCCAAATCACCACCCCAGGGCCTCCCTGATCCAGTGGGAAGAAAAGCGGGCACTCTGCTTGCAGCTATTTTAAAGCCTGACCATGAATCCAGTCTGACGAGCCTGGGACACCCAAGGCTCCATCTGGGCAGCCCCTCTGTTCCTCCCAGTGGCTAGCCTTGAAACGGGTCCCTTCAGTCTTCAGAGCGCAGTGCAGGGAGTTTTTCCCACTCTGGGCAGCAAGCACATCCTGCAAAGACATTCTGCTTCTATAAACATGCTTTTCTAAATGTTAAAGGGTCAGAGCAATTTCCAAAGGTCTCTGCCTCGAAGGAGCCCTCAGATGATATTTAATTGAACTACTTTTGCTTTGAGAAGTGAGGAAACTGAAATGTAAGAAGTGGAAATGCTTCTTGGTTTGATGTCAAAATGTCGGCTTCCAGATAAAATAATAGAAAGAGAATTTTCATTATTAAACCTGGAAAATGAACATAACCAGCTCAATCAAGGAGAGCAAAGTACAGGATTTTCATAAAACAGTCAGAGGGAAAACAATCTCCTTTTAAACTCTATTTTGAAACCCTTAACTGTTGAAGGCACCTTTGCTGGTAAAAATCTCTAGAAATCTCTCTTTCTCCTTTAGCATTCGAAATTGAACATTAAATATGAACACACCTACCACAAGTTTAAATGTTAACTTCTTTCTTAGTATTCCTATGGTGTTTCCAGAGCAAATTCCTTTGAACAGAGGAAAACGAATTTTGTAAATGTCTAAGAGAGATCACGTAAGTGAAGCAAACTCTCTTAAAAAAGGCAAGTGATGGATTTGTTGTTTTGTATTTGTGAAAATATTTGAATGACAATTGGCATACTTTTGACCCAAGTCACATCGAGAAGCCAGCAATTAAATCCTTGCTTCTGTTCGATGCACTCAGAATGTTTGTATAATTCTGAATTTGATGTGATGCTCTCCGAAGACAGAGAGGACTGAGACTGCTGGGTCAGCGTTTCAGAACGCTGAGAAGAGAAGGGAGCGCATGAGCTGGCTTTGATCAGTGCGCAGTCAAAGCTGCCATACACCGCAGAACCTTGGTGGGCTCCATTCCTTTAGACCACAGTGGGAATGGCACCCCCTAGAGTTCGGCAGTGAACAACCTGCACATCTGTGCTTGGTACAATGTGTAGTTGTACTGTTGTCTTTTGTTTAGCTACCCAGCACGGAATTATCTCTCCAATGTGAGGGGAACCCAAACCACAGGAAGGCAGGACCCCAAATCCTGTCATGGTAGCCAAAGGGGATATGTATTTCCGCTTTCCAACAGCTTGGATCTGGACCAGGCTCAGTTAGAGTAAGCAAAACCAGTGCTCTTGCCCAGAACTCTACAGCTAGAAGCGGTGACACGAACATGCAGGCTAAGTGGAGATCATCAAAGACAGCAGCAGAGGAGCTGAGAGTCCAGCAGTGGTGGGGTGGGGCAGAGCTGCCACTTGCTACTGCTCCAGGGTGCCTGGGTGAAGAGGCAGGGAGGGGCTGAATCTAGTCCACACTCTGCTCACCAAGCTCATGCTTCTGCTGTGTGGTGGCAGAGCAAGCCCCTTTTCCTAATCCACACAGATGAGTCACTGTGGCCTTGAGTAGGGGCTCAGGCGGAGGTGCCAGCAGCAGCCAGCTACACGGGTTGCTCCAGGGCACGTGGCAGGCTGGCTCCTCACCTACCGCAACTCCCTTGGTCCCTGTTCTCCAGCCTTCCTGTTGATCCTGTGAGCATCCCGTTATCTTCCCAACACATCTTTCTGCTTAAGGTTGCAGGACTCAGTTTCTGGTTTTGCACCCCTGTTGTCCATTCAGCAGATCCCTGACCACAAACCCCTTCTTGCCAGTTTATCCCACCTTGCTTTGCCACATAAGGAGTCTGGTAAAGGCTGGACTTAAAGGGGTGTGTGGAATTAGAAGTAAAATAACATGTTGGGTGAAACTACTCCTCCACTATCCAGATAATAGGAATTGGTTTCCACATACTGAACTTTTTAAACACAGGGCTGTTAGCGAGCGTCCACCCCAAACCCTGCATCCGGCAGACGAGCCCAGAGGAGGCGGGTGAGTCAGTGGAGGCCACCTGGCTAGTCAACAGCAACTTCTATAAGCCCCTCTATCTCAGCTGCTAACTGCATTATTTATGTGGGCACCATGACGTGGCTGGAGTTAAACAAAAGAGGGGCATCAATTCTCTCACCAAGCTGTGCCTAAATGCTCACAAGATGCTTTGCTAAAATCTGTTTTGCCTTCAAACTCTAATCCTGGCCAAGAAGAGAAACCTTGATTTATGAAATCTTAAGAACAATGTTGTGAAACACTTTGAACATTAAAAACTTCAGATTTACAGTATGGAGACACCTCCACCTGTGGTTACTGGAACGAGACACTGAGGACGCTGAAGGTAGGGCAGGGGGCGCAGGAGAGAAGCACCAGCTGCCGTTGGGCAGTTATACGTGTGCCTCTGTTCTCCTGGAACAAAGAGGAGTCTTTGTCCTGCAAATGCTACAAAAGATGTGGGAGAGGAGCCTTGATGGGAAAGAGAAGGGGCCAACCCAAGGAATGTTTCGTTTCACTGCCTGGCTTATCTCAATATTGGTTCACAGGATAGAGAACATCAAGGAAAGGATGAAACATACCTTCCGTTTTTCTCAATTACTGAGTATATGTTTCTAAAAGAGAAAATACAAAAATTCATCGGGAAATTTTTCGGCTGTACATCTCACACAGCACTCTAGGACACAAAGGGTAGAAAGTTTCAGCCCCAACTTAGAGCTCTGGAGACAGGGGCCTGGAAAGAAAACCACGGAAGCTGCAGCCCCACACCCGAAGCTTTATGCAGTCAGCCACAATGTCTCTATAACTCAAGGGTCAGCAAATTTTCTCCATGAAGAGGCAGATGGTAAATATTTTAGGCTGAGCAATCCACACAGTCACAACTATTCAACTCTGCCAATGTGGCGAAAGCAGCCACAAATGTAAACAAATGGGAGTGGATACATTCTAATAAAACTTTTTTTAAAAATTTTATTTTTCCTTTTTCTCCCAAATCCCCCCAGTACATAGTTGTATATTTTAGTTGTGGCATGTGGGACACCACTTCAGTGTGGCTTGACAAGCGATGCCATGTCTGCGCCCAGGATTCGAATTAGCGAAACCCTGGGCTTCCGAAGCAGAGCAGGGGAACTTAACCACTCGGCCACCGGGCCGGCCCCCGTTCCAATAAAACTTTATTTAAAAAACCAGCAGGCCCAATTTAGCCCATGGGCCGTAGTTTGCCCATTCCTGCTCTAGTTGATCAGACTGCACCATCCAACACCCACACTCTCGATCATTACACTCTTTAAACTCAGCCTTGAACACTTTCAAACAATAACATCATCTCTCAGATCCAGAGGTGGTGATTACTGCAGTAAGAGACAACATCCCCAGCTTTTCATAAACAATAACAGGCAGAGAGCCATGTTCACAGGAGGGTAAACCTTTCCGACACACCCACATTGCTGAGACAATCCTCACTTACCAGGAGGACAAAAACCCCCTCTCAGTCTCCCTGTGGGTCCCTCTACACAACACATATAACACTGCAATTCAACCCACAGAATTAGTATGCAACATCTCATCTCCCCTTGCAAGCATTTTTGCCTGAAAAACCAGGCGGCATTCTCATAGTGACAGCATGAGAATAACTTGTCATCCTGGTAATGGTCTAACTGCATATAAGTGTCTGTCATAATGAAAATTGGTCTCTTCCATTTCAATTTATTTTGTCAACAATCCAAATGGAGCTGGAATATATCTTCCAACAGCACTGCACACAGACCAAATAGGGAAGAGAACTTTAAAATGAAGCTCATCATCATAGGACTAAATATTTACATTAGAAAAGATTCTCTCTTCTGGAAGACATCCCAGCTCTACTGTGCTCCCCTGCCAGTACACCTGCAGCTTTTTGTAACTAATTAAGGAACTCCAGAAAACACATTCAAAAGGGCCTCAGCAAACAGATGCAGACTCTGTTAATTAAACAAGCCGGAGCAATCACCCAGGCTGTAAGTGGAAAATGTGCTTCTTTCCTCCATTTTAAGGCAATCATAGTTATTTGCAAATGTTTTTTGATAGTTTCTCAAAAGACGAAATCTGCTAGCAGCAGGCTCTGGCTTCCTCTAGCGGAGGGCAGATCTTCGGGAAAGGTTGGAGGTACGAGGCACTTACCCAGCTTCACTAATTAGCTCCTCAGCCCCTTCCTCTCCCTCCAGAAGACTGTGCTAATGAGAAAAGGAAGTTTAAGGGCTAAAAAAAGAAAAGAAGCTTGCTAATGCTACTTAAAGGCACAAAAACGTCTCCATGCCGTAACCTCTTCAGAGCTCTAGTTGGGGTGTGCAGCGGTCCCAGTGTGTGCAGAAGTAGCGACAACCAAGTGGTTCCCTCCTTAGCTGAGCGCCCACCATCTATCTACAGAGCCGGTGTTGAAGCAGAAGGAAGGTGAAGGCCAACCAGAGGAAGGAGGAAGGAAACAAAATAGCATGGAGTCTCTCCTTACTCTTGTCCTCGGGTTCCAGGCAATGCTTTAGGGAAGCCCTACTCTTAAGTAAAATTCTCTTAGTTGTAGTGTTATCCTTCAGCATCCCAATCAGGGCTTACAGATGCCATGGCCTCCGGGAGCCAGTATGCAAGCGATTAAGCTGTTGTTCTCAGGAACAAAGCCGCCCTTCTACACTCTTCTCTGTGATGTGCCGCTAAGACTCTCAAACTAAGTTCTCCTTTGCCAGCTGGCTTCCTGTTAGGTGCTGCTCATAGAGGGCCCTAAAGGGAGACTGAAAAGCTGGAGAGGGGAGGAAGGCCTTGCTCTTTCCTGTTTTGCTCTTTCCTGTTTTGCTGTTCCCCCAGCAACGGCCTTTCACCCCAAAAGCAACAGTTGGTCCCATTTTCCAGATTCTTCCAGTCCTCCCAGAAATCACCTCATTGCATCCTCCCCACCCACCCAGATATACCAGCACCAGCTGGCAACACGTCCTTCTCAGAGTTCTGAATCCCAGTTCCATAGGACTCTTCTCCAAGAATCTAGGTTCCAAAAGCCCCATCTTCTTAACGTTGTTTCTCAACCCTGAGTAAACTATGCGTTCTGCAGTTACTAGCTTTTGAGACCTCAGTGTTCCCTTTTTGCCTTTTAAGCCTGTTTAAAAGAGATAATTTAATATAGAGAAGGCTGGTGAGATTTTTTTCACTGACTTGACTCCAATTGATCCAATATTTGATACCAGGAGAGATCCTAGTATCACCCTCAACGTTGGGATTGGTCCTGTGCTTGGACTTGAATGCAGCGCTGAGATCCTTGAGAAATGGCATGTTAAGCAACAGTAACCCACAGTGGGCAGCGACATCACCATTAGTCAAATTATCACCTGTAATTGATGGTGATGGCGTGCCCACTGAAGCAACTGCCTTGGAGACCAAGTGGCTGCTGCACTTGACTGAGAGAGGAGTGACAATCACCCCAAAGACCACAAAGCGGGACTGTTGCTTCTAACTGCACTGAAGGGATTAAGAAAGAAAATGACAAACTCAGGGCTTCAAATTCTCAGCTTAAGTCATAGTTAGAGAACCAGAGAGTTTTGATGGCAGCCCTAAAAGAAATTCTTATTTCTTGCAGCTGCAGGTTCCTTCTCAACAAAAAACAAACCCAAAACTTAACAGTGTGAGTTGCGGAATTTCAACTTAGGTTTAATCCTCAGATTCACCAAGTCTCGCATGTAAAAGCGAAGCGTTGACTGGGGAGAAGGGAGACCCTAGAGTTAAACAGGGGTATCTGGGTGGATCCAGATGAAGCTGAGGACCCTAAACCCTTGGGTCTTTCTGACCCTCTTGTTCATAGAAAGGAGCGGCACCTCCTCCTGTATCCAGGAGACTAATCGTCCCTCACTTAAAGACTTGTAATAACTTCACTTGCCGTCTTGTATGGGTACGCCTATTTTCCTCAAGACTCACTCAGCATTAGTTAACAACAAATTCCTATAAAGCTTAGTGGCCTAAAGCAACAACAAACTTTTTTACTTTTCACAGTTTCTGTGAGTCCAAAATTCAGGAGAAATTCAGCTTAGCTGGGCAATTCTAGCTCAAGGTCTCTTAGGAAGTTGCAGTCAAGATGTCAGCTGGGGAGGCATCTACTGAAGTCTTGACTATGGACTGGTGCATATGCTTCCAAGACGGTCCACTCTAATGGCTTGAAAGTTGGTTCTGGCTGTTGACAGGAGGTCTCAGTCCTCATCACATGGACCTCTCCACAGGGCTGCTTGGGTGTCCTCGCTACATGGTGGCTGGGTTTCTTGAGAGTGAGAGATTCAAGACAGAGCATAAAGAAGCCACAGCCCCATCCTCTAGCCACAGGTGATGGGACGAGAGGTGGACACTGACCCGTGAGGTGTCTGCAGGGAAAAGCTCTGATTAAAAAAAAAGGAAATGGAGACAACAGAGCCTGTCAGAGTCTTTCCCTCAGGAATTTGATCTAGACTATTTGATAGCCAGAGCCCAAGTCGCAAGGGTGCACACAGGAGGCATCACGGGCTGTAAGTAAGCTGAAGTTACGCAGAAGCGTGAGCCGTCAGGAAGAGAAGGATGCGTGGCCGAGGGGGCGGTGCTCAAGGGACAGAAGAAGGAAGGACGTCAGCAACAGCAGGAATGATAAAGGCAAATACTAGGAGACTACATTACCTTAGGACAGCATATCTGCGAATGCTAACCTAAGGGCCAAAATAACCCTGTCAGCAGAAGGGCCTTGGACGCTTCCAGTCCCTCACTATGCCCCACTCTGCCTCCTCAACAGCTCCTGGGACAAGGCTGAGTCCACATACATCCTCTTAGAAAAATCTCAAGGATGCAGTGATCTTTGCAAAGTTCTGCTGCTTCAACCAGAGCAGCCAGGGCTCGTAATCAAGCAACGCCCCCAGAGCCATGCAGCCGTCTGCCAGGCACCCGGTCCCCACAGCAGCCAGGAGAAGGTGGTGACTGCCCCGCTCCACCCAGGAGGCGATGAGGCCCAGAGAGACGGAAGTAACCAGCCAGGTCACGCAGCTAGTAAAGCGAGTCAGGGCAGACTTACCAAAGCCAGTTGTACCTCCTGGCCAGCGCCCTTCCCCGTGTGGCCATATAACTACTACCGTACACCTACACAAAAGGGCTAAGAGGGACTGAGCCGCTGAGCACCCTCCGTGTGATGAGCACTGTGCTCGGAGTTCAGAAGCAGCAGGAGAATGAAACAAATATTCCTGCCTCCTGGAGCTTGCGTTCATGTGTGTAGTCATGTGAAGCAAATCACAGACGTAAGGTGAATTCTGGAAGCCCACCACCAAATCTGCCCGTTATCCTGCCAATTCCGCACTTAAGAGTGTGTCTATTATTATTAAATACACACACACATAGTTTTATTTATTTATACGCATAATTGCTGTCATTGTGAGTATGCCATTATTATTATCCAGACAGCCTGGACAACTCAAACCAGGATCCTCTCACTAGATACAAAACTTCAAGCCTCAGCTGCCTCGTCTGAAGAATGGGGATAATTACAGTACCTGTCTCACAGTGTGGTTGTGAAGACCCAACGAATGGACAGATGCAAAGTACTTAGAACAGCGCCTGGCCCGTCGTAAGTTTGTGCTTTATTCATAGTAGGATTAATATGATTGCAATTATGATTATTAAAATTATTATTAAAACTTGAAATGCAACCCTCCTTTAGGTAAATTTAAACCCTTACTTTTCCTCAAAATTAGGTTTTCTTTGGGCCAGCCCTGGTGGCCTAGTGGTTAAGCGCAGTACACTCTGCTTCAGCAGCCAGGGTTTAGTTCCCCGGGCACAGACCCACACCACTTGCCTCAGAGTGGCCATGTGGTGATGGAAGCCCACATACCAAATAGAGGAAGATTGGCAACAGACGTTAGCTCAGGGAAAATCTTCCTCAGGAAAAAAAACAAAAATTAGATTTTCTTCAAGGAGGCAAGGAAAGGAACTGGGACTGTGACCCCAGGCAGAATTTAATTCAAATCTGGCCATGCCTGTCACTTGCTGTGTGTATTCAGGTAAGCTGCTTCACCTCTCTGAACTCCAGTCAGCTTTCCTACAGAATGGAGTGTCATAACATCCACATCCTCTGGTGCGTTGTGAGGCTTCAGGGACATCTGCGTTTAGTACCGTGACTGGTACTCGGCAAACACTGAGTGAGCAACACCCACCGCTGTCTGTGCCGTCATCATCGCTGTTACCTGCAAACTCTGTGGTGGCAGCCAAGCAGACTGAATTCTGAAAATACGCAGACTTTACGGGGAAATAAAAATTGTGGCCTGTCATATCATCGCATCTTTACTATTTGCCCAGCTCTGTTACGGCAACGGCGAGAAATGCTTGCCCATAAGAGATGTTCAACACAATTTCTTAAAAGGTAATGAAGTAATATGTTGCCTTGAATTAGTTAATTAATCTCCAAGACCCCTGTCCTGCCCCGTCCTCTTCTGCACCGGCCCAGGAAGGAGGAGTCCCCGCGGCCAGAGCTGCGAACACTGATTGTGCTGGGGGACGAAACACCACGTGTTAGGAGACCCGTGCATGTGGGGGGCGGGGCAAGGAGACCAGAGCTGAGAGCCACCCACCCTTCTCACCGCCCGCCCCCTCTCACGTGGCACCAGCCCTGGCACAGCCTGGTGCCCGGCACTGAACACAGCACTGTCTTTCTACAGCCCAAGTGCCTGATTAAAATCTTCCGGCTCTGGAAGGGGTGGAATAGACCGGCCTTTTTTCTTGATGATAAGAACTGAGGCTTCACTGAGGGACCACACAGACAAAGCAGGACCCCTGCTCCGCCACATTTCATGGTAGTCTAAGCAAAAGGGTTGGTTTCTTGCCCCATCCAGCTTGCCAGAGATCTGCCTTTGGAGGCAAGCACCACTTTTCCATCTTCCATTGCTCATTCCCCACAGGATTCTCATAGGAAAGAACAGGCATAATTTGGATTTTCCTGTCTTTTTGGCCAAACTTCACCTTAATACCATCTTTCACCCAGCTTTCCGACAGGATGAACAAATACGTGGATGTGAGACACAATCCCGCCCCTCAGGGAACTTCGCTGATTCGGGAGCAGACCCAGCTCCTGGGAGAGACTCTGCAGTGCTCTCTTTTGCCTCAGGTGTTGAGAGGACCACTCGTCCAGCTGGTGCAGCCACAAGATGGTGGCAACTCTGGCTCCTTGAGCATCGTATGGAGAAGAGCCTCTTGCCAGCCTACATTGCCCACTTAGAAAGAGGAAGAAAAACACACTTTTGTTGTGTATTGTGTTGAGCCACCAAGATTTCAGGGTTGTCTGTTAACACACCTTGACTAAGACCATCCTGACCCTGTGGTTCAGGCATGAACTGTAGCATGGCTTAGTTCCAAAGACATGCTGCATGTTGAGTGTCAAAAAATCTCCTGAGAGACCAACTATATTGCCTTTGTCTTAATCTCTTAAGTTACATTACTCCAGATCCTAGGGGTCACAGCTCCTGAAGAGTCAGGTCCTCGTAATCAAATCACAGCAGCCATGGTACCAAAAAAAACCCCTGAAAGTCACCAAACAGAAAAGCAATATAATGAAAACTGTATTTTTGGAAGACCCTCCTTGCTCTAATATGAAGATATATTGGAGGAGGTAGGGACTATACAGATGGAGAAAAATCAGAGGCTAGGAAGGATAAAGACACAGGAAAGGAGAGCCAATAAAATGATGCTAGAGGGACCGTGAGAATCATGGCTGATGGTGGAAGGGGGCCCTGGGGACTCCAGGCATGTATGTGAACTTTGACCCTTCCTTTGCTCATATTCCTAGAGTCTCCAAGTCATTTAGCTTCTTTATATCTGTCCCTTCCTTACCATGCCCACAAACATGACCAAGCCTAGTCATTTTAAGCAAATCACCATCTTTTCCAGATGATAAAAAACTTGCAACTCATCACAGCTGCTACTATCATATAGTATTCGATCACAGAAAAGCATCCGACTTTCTGTTCAGGCAGATTCTGCTCAGCGAGGTGAACAATAGGGGCAATGGAAAGCTTCCTCCTAAGGAGAAAGTTTCAAAACAGAAAAATGCCCGTGTGCTCTCCCTAATCATTTCTCCATGTAGCTGGGTGGGAATAACTGATCATTTCCGTATCATAGGTCCAGCTGACTTCCATAAAGAGAGAAATACTTTTAGAATTGAAGCCACGTGTTAGGACAGTAGAACAAAAAGGCAGGCGTAGCTCCCTGGTGACTTTATAAAGCTTGGATGTTTACTTCCAGACTCAATTTACATGACAAAGAAATTTCTGTCTGTTCAAAGTATTCTTATCTTGGGTTTTTAGTTATATGTGGTTAAATCTAATCTTTACTGGTCCCATGGGCTTCCTACTTCCTCTACTCTTTATTGGGGAAGGAAGTAAAATACATCATTGACCTTTCAGCTCACATAACTAATAGGCAGCAAAAAACTCCAACCCAGGTCTCCCTGACTCTGAAGCTTGAGCTCTTTCCACAGTGCCACAGAGCCGCTCTGACTAGCATTTTGACAAGCATGGAATGGCACGCTGAGAGGAATGTCAGCACAAAGTACCAAAGGAGGGGTTAGTAAGAAGCTTTTCTAAAGCTACATTTTATTACAAAAACAAAGGAGACTGTCTTAAACCAAATTCTTTCAGATGTAAGTAAGAGAATCTCAACTCAAACTAGATTAAGCAAAAAAGCAAATTAATTGGTTTAAACAACTGGGAGGTGTGGGGATTTGCTAGCTTTATGCACATACGGGTCAAGGGGCTTAACAACGTTGTTCTCTTTCATTTCTTCTCTTGCTTTATCTCTGTCTCTGTTTCTTTGCTTTCCTTCATTTAGTGTATTGACTTCATTCTCTCCCATAGCAGTAAATCTTTCTCCATTAGGTAGAGGAATATGGTCCTTGATGATGTGGATCAAGGCTGCCCCAGGGAGAGAAGCCCAAGGCGTCCTGCCCTACATACCGATCTATATCATCCTCCAGGAAGCATAGGGCATCCTGACCTGATCCCACATGATTTGTATCCAAAGTTATAGGACCGACCACCCGATAACCAGACCTCGCCTGCACTGATGCGATTTTAAAGAATTTTTACATGATCTTTCCTTTGTCTTGTAGAAAAATAACTCACATCCCTATGCCTTATAAATTTAGCCCTACCCTCAACCCATTTCAGCTCTTCACTGCCCATGGGTCACGTCCCCATGTTATTCTCTGAATAAAGGAGCCCAACTACTAGACCTTGAGTACAAGAAATCTTTATTTTGACTCCTCAGCTCACTGAGCCCACATCACTTGACAGTCCCAAATTCACATCCTCCCAGCCTAACACATTCAGCCAGAAGAGCATCCTTTTGTCTCAGTGTCCATGTATCTGTCCTAGAGAAGACAATGATTGATACTATCTATGACTGGAACAACCACTATTGCTATGAAATGAGGTATGAAGATTGGCTAGCCAGAGTGGGTGTGTAGGGTTGGGGCCAAGGCTGGAGATTGCCATTTTCATTAGAATCGAATGGGGTAAGGATAGGTCCCAAAGGAAAGGACAGAAGAGTAGGAAAACAACATATATTCACTCCAGGAGTTACTAAATATTTTTGAGGAAGAGAGTAACAAAATGAAACATGACGATACAAGGGAAAAACAAGATAAAAATAAACATGGATGCACTAGGCAGATGCATTGGTAGGTAAAGGAGGCAGCTTTTAGAATAATCAGGAAAGGAGTGACGAAGGGCTTAACCTGAGGGTTGGTAATACATAACAAAGGAAGGGAAGAGTCAAAAGTACCAGCCCAGTTTCTACTTCTAGCCAAGAGGGAATAACAGTATTTAGACTTTCCCTTCCACTATAAACAAGTGGGAAACTTTATAAAATATGTTTTCAGATATTGGACAACTGGCAACGAAAGACTGTGATCTCTGAGAGAACAGAAATAAACAAAGTAAATTCCACAATCACTCAGCTTTCTGCTTGGAGTCAATTTCTGGGTTGCAGCAAAGGGAAGGGGAAGCTAAATAGAGCACAATGGGTATTGCTGAATTCAGGAGACAGAGATCAGAGTTTGGGGGAGTTGAAGTAGCTAAAATTTGTGGGGCAGAATATCAAGGAGGAGGGAGCAATCACAAAATGAGCTCCCAATATCTGTACAGGGATTCCCTTGAGTCTTTGGCCAGATCCCAAGCTGTGTATGGTGAAACTCCACGAAGCTGGGCAAAGGACAAACTCTGGGGAAAGAATAATTACTGAAGAGCTCTAAGTTAGATGATTCCCAGAGCTCACCCTCGACCTGGAATCATTCCAGTTCCCACCAGCAAGAGTGGAGAGACCTCACTGAATGCCCAGCCTTTAGTAGAAGGCCAAAAGGATACGGTCTATGTAGTGGGGTAAACTAGTCCTAGAGGAAAGGCCACTCTAGAGTTACCCTTAGAAAGTTTAACAAGCCTCAAAAGAATCAAGTTAACTTGAAGTAACCTAACTGTCTTCCAGAATAAAGTCCAATACTCTTTAAAAGATTACAGCAAAGTGCAGCACTCAATGATCTAAAGTCTACAATGTCCAGTATTCAATAAAAAATTACTGACATGTGTAGCAGCATGAAAGTATAATTCATGGAGGAGTGACATCAGCATCAGGGTGGAGTGAGTCGTTCCCTTTGTCTCTCCCCTCTCAGTTACAAACAGTCAGACATCCAGTGACCAAGAAAGGACTCCCTACACAGCACACTAGAACGCCTGAGTGACCCACGCATCTATACAGCTGAGGTGAGTGGACTGGGCCTCTAGGAGTCAGTGGACCTAGGGAAGCAGCCCCTCCCTTGTCCCCCAGTGGCAGTAATCCAAAACACAGATCTTCACACCAGTGCAAACGCCAGTGACCACAGGCTGCAATGGCAAACATGGCTTTCATGGATTGGCCCCTGCCCCCCTCCAGCAGTGGTGGGTGACGAGGCTCCAGGACACAGTGGAATGAGCAACCCAGCTCCCTCCACCTCCCCCAGCAGTGGCACCAGCCTTTCCAACAGTGGGGACCACATCCAAGGCATGAATGTCCCTAAAGGGGCAGGGTCCCTGATCTGAGGTCTCAGAGCAGGCCACCATCACATGCCTCAGCCCCAGTGACCAGATGCTGCAGCCCCTGCCCCTCCCAGTGGTGGCAGGTGGTGCACATATCCCAAGGCTTCAAGACAGTGGAGCCAGTGGCCCAGCTGCCTTCTCCTCTCCCCAGCAGTAGCACCAGTCTTTCCAGCAGTGGGGACTACATCCAAGGCGTGAATTTTCTGGCAGGGGTGGGGCACCATGATCTGAATATTTTAGAGCAGACCACCAGGATGTGCCAGCACCATCAACCAGAGGCTGTGGTCCCATCCTCCCTCAGCAGTGGTGGATGGCACACACAACCTGAGGCTTTAGGACAAAGTAGAACCACTGACCCAGCCTCCTCCTCCTCCCCTGGCAGTGGTGCTAGTCTCTCCAGCAGTGGGGACAGCAACCAAAACATGGATTTCACCAGAAGGAGCAGGGTGCACTGACCTGAGGTCTCAAAAAGCACACTGGCAGGCGCCAGCAACCAGAGACTGCAGGGCCAGCCACAACAAATGCAGCTTAGCCCCTACTCTCCCAGCAGTGGCAGGTGCCACCTGCAACCTGAGGCCTCAGGAAGCACAGCAGAACATGAGACCCACCCCCCAGTGGTGGCAACCCCAACATTGGCTCTACCAGCAGCAGGAGCTACATACAAGAACCTGGGCCCCTGACAGCAACTGCGACACGTGTGAACCCAGAAACCATGGCAGCAGTGCTGCCAGCACCCCCAGATAACCCAGGAGCAGCAGCACAGATGGTGCATGTGGCCGCAGCACCCAAGCCCATGGGGGAGAGCCAGCAGAAAGCAAGGGGGGAACACAAGACCCAGGAAACTCTGGAAGCAGCAGAAGTGCTCACAGCCTGGTGACCCCTGTGGCAAAACCTGAGCCTGGAGTGACATCTACGCAGCAAGGACCAGCAACCTCAGAGGCACAGCAGCACAAGGAAGGCACTGATGATGCCTCTGGCAGAGGCAGCGGATGGTAAAGTGCAGGCTCTCAAATACAACCAGAAGCAGCTCAGAACCAAAGGAACCAAAGGAACCAAAGCCTCACCCAAATAAGAAAGGTAGGTACTGCCACAAATTCTCCAGCAGAGGATCAGCTCATCAAACACTGTGAAGAACTGCAGTAACACAGCAGAACAGAAGAGATTGACAGCTCTCCAGAAACCAAACTTGACACAGAAGAATACAATCTGACTGACAGAGAATTCAAAATAGCTGTCATAAAGAAACTTGACAAGTTGTAAAAAACTCAGAGAGACAGTTCAATGAACTCAGGAATAAAATTAATGAATAGAAGGAATACTTCACCAAAGAGATTGAAGCTCTAAAAAAAAACCAAACATGAATTCTGGATATGAAGAACATAATTAATGAGATAAAAAATAATATGGAAAGAATAAAAAAGAGAGCAGACATTATGGAGGAGAGAATCAGTGAGCTGGAAGATAGAAAACTAGAAATGATCCAGGTGGAGAAGGAGAGAGAACTAAGATTTCTAAAAAATGAAGAAATTCTTCAAGAAATATCTGACTCAATTAGGAAAAGAAACAAAGATTATAGATATCCCAGAGGGAGAAGATGGGGAGAAAGGAGCAGAGAGCTTATTTAAAGAAATAATAGCTGAGAACTTCCCAAGCCTGGGGAAGAAACTGGACACACAAGTACAGGAAGTTAAAAGAACTCCTAATTACCTCAGTGCAAAAAGACCTTCTCCAAGGCATATACTAAAACTGTCAAATGCCAATGACAAAGAAAAAATATTATGGGCAGCGAGAGAGAAGAAAATAACCTACAAAAGAACCTCTATCGGGCTTTCAGCAGATTTCTCAGCAGAAACCTTACAGACTAGGAGAGAGTGGAATGATATATTCAAAATACTAAAAGACAAAAACTACCAACCAAGAATACTCTATCACTAGATGAGATGGACTTAATAGATATATATAGAACACTGCATCTAAAACAGCAGAATACACATTCTTCTTAAGTGCACATGGAACATTCTCAAAGATAGACCATATGTTGGGAAACAAGGCAAGCCTCAATAAATTTAAGAAGATTGAAATCATATCAAGCATTTTTTCTGACCACAATGCTATGAAACTAGAAATCAACTACAAGAAAAAAGCTGGGGAAGTCACAAATATGTGGATGTACCAACTCTTGGTATGTTGGTTATACCAACATGGGATGCTGCAACAGCAGTTATAAGAGGGAAATTCATAGCAATACAGGCCCACCTCAACAAACAAGAAAAATCTCAAGTAAGTAATCTTAAACTACACCTAACAGAACTAGAAAAAGAAGAGCAAACAAAGCCCAAAGTCAGAAGAAGGAGGGAAATTATAAAAACTAGAGCAGAAATAAATGAAATAGAGACTTAAAAAACAGTAGAAAAGATCAATGCAACTAAGAGCTGGTTCTTTGAGAAGATAAACAGAATCAACAAACCCTTAGCCAGACTCATCAAGAAAAATAGAGGGAAGGCTCAAATAAATAAAATCAGAAATGAAAGAAGAGAAATTACAATGGATACTACAGAAATACAAAGGATTATAACAGAATACTATGAAAAACCATATGCCCACAAATTGGATAACCTAGAAGAAATGGATAAGTTCTTAGACTCACACAACCCCAAAAACTAAATCAAGAAGAAATAGAGAATCTGAATAGACCAATCACAAGAGATTGAAATAGTAATCAAAAACCTCCCAAAAAACCAAAAGTAGAGGACCAAATGGTTTCTCTAGAGAATTCTACCAAAGATTCAAAGAAGATTTAATACCTATCCTTCTCAGAGTATTCCAAAAAATTGAAGAAGACAGAACACTTCCTAACTCATTCTATGAAGCCAACATTACCCTTATACCAAAACCAGGCAAGGACAGCACAAAGAGGGAAAGTTACAGCCCAAAATCGCTGATGAACATAGATGCAAAAATCCTCAACAAAATATTGGCAAACTGAATACAGCAATACATTTGAAGGATCATACACCATGATCAAGTGGGATTTATACCACGGATGCAAAGATGGTTCAACATCCGCAAATCAATCAATGTGATATACCACATTAACAAAATGAGGAATAAGAATCATAAGATGATCCCACTAGATGAAGAGAAAGCCTTTGAGAAGATCCAACACCCATTTATGATAAAAACTCTAAATGAAATGAGTATAGAAGGAAATTACCCCAGCATAATAAAGCCCATATATGACAAACCCACAGCCAACATCATACTTAATGGTGAAAAACTAAAAGCTGTCCCTCTGAGAACAGAAACAAGACAAGGGTGCCCCCTCTCGCCACCCCCATTCTACATAGTACTGGAAGCTTTGGCCAGACCATCAGGCAATAAAAAGAAATAAAAGGAATCCAAATTAGAAAGGAGGAAATGAAACTCTCACTGTTTGCAGATGACATGATTCTATATATAGAAAACCCTAAAGAATCCACCAAGGAACTATTAGCAATAATCAACAACTACAGCAAATTTGCGGGGTACAAAATCAACATACAAGAATCACTTGCATTTCTATACAATAACAACAAAACATCAGAAAAAGTAGTCACAAATACAATCCTATTTACAATCGCAACAAAAAGAATAAAATATCCACGAGTAAACTTAACCAAAGAGGTGAAAAACCTGTACACTGAAAACTATAAGACGTTATTGAAAGAAATTGAAAAAGATATAAAGAAATGGAAAGATATTCCATGCGCATGGGATTGGAAGAAAAAACATAGTTAAAATGTTCATATTGCCTAAAGCAATCTACAGATTCAGTACAATCCCTATGACATTTTTCATGGAAATAGAACAAAGAATCCTAACATTTATATGGAACAACAAAAGAACTTGCATAGCCAAAACAATCCTGAGAAAAAAGAACAAAGCTAGAGGCATCACAATCCCTGATTTAAAATATACGACAAAGCTATAGTAATCAAACAGCATGGTACTGGCACAAAAATAGACACACAGATCAATGGAACAGAATTGAAAGCCCAAATATAAACCAACACATCTACGGACAGCTAATCTTCAACAAAGGAGCCAAGAATATACAACGGAGAAAGGAAAGTCTCTTCAGTAAATGGTATTGGGAAAACTGGACAGTCACACGCAAAAGAATGAAAGTAGATCATTATCTTGCACCATATACAAAAATTAACTCAAAATGGATTAAAGACTTGAATGTAAGACCTGAAACCATAAAACTCCTAGAAGAAAATACAGGCAGTACACTCTTTAACATCAGTCTTAGCAACATCTTTTTCAATACTGGGTCTACTCAAGGAAGGATAACAAAAGAAAAAATAAACAAATGGGGCTACATCAGACTAAAAAGCTTCTGCATAGCAAAAGAAACCATCAATGAAATGAAAAGACAACCCACCAACTGGAAGAAAATATTTGTAAATCATATATCCAACAAGGGGTTAATTTCCAAACTATATAAAGAATACCTACAACTGAACGATGAAAAAACAAACAACCTGATCAAAAAATGGGCAGAGGATATGAACAGACATTTTTTCAAAGAAGATACACAGATGGCCGACAGGCACATGAAAAGATGTTCAACATCACTAATTATTAGGGAAATGCAAATCAAAACTACCATGAGATATCACCTCACACCCCTCAGAATGGCTGTTATCAAAAAGACAAGAAATAACAAGTGTTGGAGAGAATGTGGAGAAAACAGAACCCTCATACACTGCTGGTGGGGATGCAAATTGGTGCAGCCACTATGGAAAACAGTACGGAGAGTTCTCAAAAAATTAAAAATACAAATACCATATGATCCGGCTATCCCACTACTGGGTATTTATCCAAAGAACTTGAAATTAACAATTCAAAGAGATTTATGCACCCCTATGTTCATTACAGCATTATTCACTATTCATTATTCTTTATTCCAAGACGTAGAAGCAACTCAAGTGCCCTTCTACAGATGGATGGAGGAAGATGTGATATATACATAAAATGGCATACTACTCAGCCATAAAAAAAGACAAAATCATCCCATTTGCAACAACGTGGATGAACCTTGATGGGATGATGTCAAGTGAAATAAGCCAGACAGAGAAAGATAAGCACTGCATGATGGCACTCATATATGGTAGATAAACAAACACAGGGATAAAAAGAACAGATTAGTGATTACCAGAGGGGAAGAGGATTGGGGGATGGGCATAAGGGGTGAAGGAGCACAGAAATGGGGTGACAAATAAAAATTAGACTATTGGTGGTGAGCATGATGCCATCTATACAGGAACTTTGTAAATAATGATGTACACCTGAAATTATACAATGTTTAAACCATTATGACCTCAATAAAATAACTGAAAAAAAAGACAAGGATGCCCACTCTCACCACTTTTATTCAACATAGTTCTGGAAGTCCTAGCCAGGACAATTAGGCAAGAAAAAAGAAATAAAATCCATCCAAATCAGAAAAGAAAAAATAAAACTGTAATTGCAGATGACATGATATTACATATAGAAAACCCTAAAAACTCCACCAAAAAGTTGTTAGAATAAACGAATTCAGTAAAGTTGCAGGACACAAAATCAATATAGAAAAATCAGTCGTGTTTCTATAAACTAACAATGAACTATCAGAAAGAGAAATTGAGAAAATAATCCCATTTATAATTGCATCAAAAAGAATAGATACCTAGGAATAAATTTAATCAAGGAGGTGAAAAACCTGTACACTGAAAACTATAGACACTAATGAAAGAAATTGAAGAAGGCATAAATAAATGGAAAAATATTCCATGCTCATGGATTGGAAGAATTAATGTTGTTAAAATGTTCATATTATATTACCCAAAGCAATCTACAGATTCAATGCAATCCCTTACAAATTCCAGTGGCATTTTTCACAGAAATAGAAAAAGCAATCCTAAAATTCATACAGAACCACAAAGGGCCCTGAATAGCCAGAGCAGTTTGGAGAAAGAAGAACAAACCTGGAGGCATCACACTTTCTGATTTCAAACTATATTACAAAGCTATAACAATCAAAACAGTATGGTACTGGCATAAAAACAGACACACGGATCAACAGAACAGAATAGAGAGCCCAGAAACAAACCCATGCATATACAGTCAATTAATTTCTGACAAAGGATCCAAGAATACACAACAAAGGAATGACAGTCTCTTCAATAAATGATGTTGGGAAAACTGGACAGCCACAGGCAAAAGAATAAAACCGAACCTCTATCTTCCACCATACACAAAAATCAACTGAAAATGGTTTAAAGACTTAAATAGAAGACCTGAAACCATAAAACTCCTAGAAGAAAAAAATAAGGAGTAAGCTCCTCGACATCAGCCTTGGCAGTGAACACCAAAAGCAAAGGCAACAAAAGCAAAAATAAACAAGCAGGACTGCATCAAACTAAAAAGCTTCTGCACACAAGTGAAACGATAAACAAAACGAAAAGGCGACCTTGCGGCATTCACAAAATTAGCCTGAAATGGATCATAGACCTATACGTAAGCTAACTCCAAAAGAAAATATAGAAGACTTTGGAGTAGGAAAAAATTATTTCCATAGGATACAAAAAGCACAGATCATGAAAGAAAAAATTTGATAAACTGGACTTCATCAAATGTAAAAACTCCTGCAGGATTATGTGAAAACTCCCAAACGTGCCTTCCCTTCCCACACCTTCAGCTCTGTTGGGTTATTTGAGATTAACCCCCCCAGAAAGCCTAAGTTGCAGTCCTGGGAATTTGAGGTGAAATTTGAGGCTGACACGTGCGCTGTTATACATGGTAATAAGTTATAAGGAAGTTTATAATACACGGCAAGAGCTGCTGTTTAACAGATCACTTTGAAAAGAATGAAGAATCCTTCTGGAATCTATGTAGTTGTCCACACTTATATTTATTGTCCTTACAGGTGAACTTGTCTCCTGGCAAGTCTTTGAGGTCTTCGCCACAGCTTACAGCTCGAAAGAGGGACGTGGGGAGGAGGCAGGGGGCAGGAAAAGAGACCAGAAGAAAGATGGGAAGAAGAGAGGGAACAGAGGACAGAATGGAGGGGCGAATGGGTGCAACACAGCCCTTCCTGGCATCACCTGAGAGGCCAGTAGGGGATCCACAAGATAAGAGGGTAAAGATGAAAACCAGTGTTTTCTAAGGCCAGGGCTCCGGGCACATGGCCACGAGGTGGGGTTCTCCCAGCCCCCTGCCCACGGAGGACAAGCACCTCTCCCTGGTCCGTGGAGGGAGCACCACGAGGGACCCTTCTCTGCCGAGAGCCAGAACTCCTTGTGGACCTTGAGAAGGGAACTGTCTGCCTTCTTCCCACAGTGCCAGGAGCTCTGAAAGCCAATAAGACTCAGCAAATATTCGGACATGAAAACAGACAAGGTCCCTGCCCTCACAAAAGAAAGACAAATACATAAACCCACCAAGATAAAATTATAAACCAGCATAAGCACTACAGAGAAACAGAAGAGGATGTTTCTAATTTAAATTCACAGTGTTAGATGTTGTAAAAGGAGGGCCCTAGGAGAGACCCAAGCCTACCCTGCCCAGCTGGGGTTCAGCGCGGGTGCTCCTCTCCCTCCGCAGCCCCCTCAGCTGAGAGGTCAGGGCCAAGGCTCCACCAGGCTGGCCTTCCTGACCGAGAGTCAGTCGGGGACAGATGCATCCCTCCCACACAGCGTGGTGAGATACCTGCAGCTAAAGGGACTTGGCGAGAGAAAGTCTGCTGGCTAGGGAATGTTATGTAAATATGTAAATAGCCTTCCCACTTCCTATCACCAAAAGAATATGTGAAAACGAAAACTCAAGAATCCACTTAGCAAAAACAAAAATTTAAAACTCCCGCTCTTCTAAAGATAGCAGTAAGAAAATGAAAGAGCAAGCCACAGAGTGGGAGAAAATATTCACAATACATATATTTGAAAAAAGGCCTGTGTCCAGATAGGTTAAAAAAAAAAACTCTTACAACCCAGTAATGACAATGCCCAATAAAAAATTAGCCAAAAATGTGAACAGATACTTCACTGACAAAGATTTATGTAAATGGCCAATAGGTACGTGAAAAAATACTCAACATCCTTGGTCATCAGGAAAGTGCAAATTCAAATCAAAATGCAGAGATACCACTACACACCCAATAGAACAGATAATATTAGAGAGACTAACAATGGCAAACATTGGTGTGGATGTGGAGCAACTGGAACTCTCATGCATTGCTAACGGGGATGCAAAACGGCAAAAACACTTTGAAAAATAGTTTGGCATTTTCTTTAAAGATTACTCATTAGAACATGACTCAGCAATCCCACCCTTGGATACCCACGTAAGAGAGTGAAAGCACAGGTCCACACAAAACCTTAGACAAGCACTGTTGACGGCAGCTTTCCTCAGATTAGCTGAAAGCTGGAAACAACGCAAATGTCCACCCACAGATAAATGAATAAGCAAATTGGGGTATAGACATACAATGGAAACTAGCGACAAAAAAATTAACACATGCAACCTGGATGAATCTCAAAAACATGCTGGGGGAGAAGATGGACACAAAAAATACTGCGTGATTCTACGTAAAAGAAGCTCTAGAAATGGCAAACCTAACCTTTAGTGGCAGGAAGGAGACCAGTGGGCACAAGGCAGCCTTGGGGGGAGGGAAGCGTTCTATATTTGATTGCGGTGCAGTGTGCACCTGGGTGTAAACACCTTTCAACATTCATGGAACTACACACAAAACAAGGATGCGTTTATTGTACGTATATTAGAAGTCAATAAAGTTGTTTTTTTAAAAACCTCAGGCCCAGTGACTTAAAGCATGACACTACTGAAATAAGGAAGTCAGGAGAATTTTCCTGGTTAGGTAACATAAAGCAGAAAATTACCTACTGCCCTACCCTCTCCTGCCAGCTCCGCCCTGTGCTGGCATCTTCTCCCAGTGAGGCTCAGATTTATACTCTCAAACTGTCCAGACAGAGTAATGTCAATTCTGTACAATAGTCCTCAAAATATGTAAAGAAAGAGAAATTCTATGTCCTAACAAGTCCTAGACGATGGAACCAAAGTGCCTCAGCGTTGCCCCCGGCCAGATGCGCAGCCTTAAGTCAAGGAGGTGGCTTCACTGTGGTAACCCTTGGTCTCCTTATCTGCAAAAGTTGGGTAATGTCCCAGAGCCCTGGCAACTTTGAAGAGGGCAGCTTGCTGGGGTGGCGAGGCAGGAGCCGAGCCAAATGGGACTTTGAAGGGAGTTTCCGAAAAATAAAGTGCTTACCATTTCCGATGTTCTGTCCAGCTTGACTAGAGTTCTTAACTATAAGATAGAGTTTAGGGGCCGGCCCGGTGGCGCAGCGGTTAAGTGTGCGCATTCTGCTTCTTGGCAGCCCAGGGTTCCCCGGTTTGGATCCCAGTGTGGACATGGCACCGCTTATCAAGCCACGCTGTGGTGGGCGTCCCATGTATAAAATAGAGGAAGATGGGCATGGATGAGCTCAGGGCCAGTCTTCCTCAGCAAAAAGAGGAGGATTGGCAGTAGTTAGCTCAGGGCTAATCTTCCTCAAAAAAAACAGTTTAGTTTAATCAAGAAAATGGGCATGTAAGCCCTTTGCCAATTGTTACAGGCTAAACAGTCATAAAGGCCTGGCATTTTGTTCCACTCCTGCATTTTCTCTCTCCTCCCATTTCCTCACCTGATCTTGACAGGACAGTTGTCTCCCTGGGTGTGTGTTTGCACGGAGACAGGCACCAAGATCCACCTTACCCAACAGGAAGTCCCTTTATTACAGGTCAAGGCCTTTTCTGGAATAATGTCAAGAATTGTGTAATGCAGTCTATGTCGGAATTAGCAGTTTGGAGCAGCTACAATCACACTGTATCGAGACATTTTAAAATTCAAGTTCAGGGCCCGGCCCCATGATGCAGCGGTTGTTCTCACGCTCCACTTCGGCAGCCCAGGGTTCACAGGTTTGGATCCCAGGTGAGGACCTACCCACCGCTCCTCAAGCCACACTGTGGCAGGCATCCCACATATAAAATAGAGGAAGATGGGCACAGATGTGAGCTCAGGGCTAATCTTCCTCAAAAAAAAGAATAAAGTTTAAAAGAAACAAAATAAAATAAAATTCAAGTTCATTCAGATCCACAAGCAGGAGTGGAACACTTTGTGGGGGAGGGCACACAGCAGGGGCCTGTCTCAACATACACTCATCTTCCCAGAAAGACAGTCCTGAGCTCAGCATTTCCCCAATGGCAGTCATGGCAATATACCATCATTACTTTGCCAGAATATTCTGCTATATTCACTTATCATCCAACTAATTTTCTTTAAATCAACTTCAAATTGGTTTATTATTTTCTAACTTAGCTCATTCTAAATAATAATAACCATGAAATCATGAGTGTGATATGTTCATAATACATTTTCCTAATTTAAAAAATTACACATATGTATGTGTATGTATACCTATATATAATATTCATCCATATAACCCTTAACATCATCATGTCACGTACCACCAGAGTTCCACATACCACACCTTGGGAAACACCACTGAAGTCACTAGTGTGATCCAAGACCAGGCCTCCACGTTACAATAACACTCGTCAGCTCAGAGCCCATTTTTTAAATAGAGCTTCCACTGGCAGTACTCTGTCCGGATTGTGGTCGTTGCTTTGAGGGGCTTGTCTTGGTCAGCTCAGGCTGCCATAACAAAGTTCCACAGTCTGGGGGGCTTAAACAACAGACATTTATTTCTCACAGCTCCAGAGGCTGGAAAATCCAAGATCAAGCTGTCAGCGGGGTTGGTTTCTTCTGAGGCCCCTCTCCTTGGCCTGTAGATGCTGCCTTCTCGCTGTGTCCTCATCAGGTCTTTCCTCTGTGCATGTTCACGTCCCAATCTCCTTTTCTTATAAGGACACCAGTCATACTGGAGCAGAGCCCATCCATACGACCTCACTTAACTTTTACTACTTCTTTAAAGGCCAGATTTCCAAATACAGTCACATTCTAAGGTACTAGGGGTCAGGACTTCAATGTATGAATTTGGTGGGAGACAGAATCCGGCCCATAAAAGTGTTTAAGTGCAGGATGGATGAGAATGGTGACTTCGATATGGGGAATGGTCAGAAGAATCAGGCTGCAGGGAGGTTCAAAGGAAAAGTTAAACTTCAAAAATGAAATGAGAAGGAAAAATAGCAACAAGTAAGGAACTGGCCTAAACGTCTGAAGACATCACTCACGGCCAAGAAGTATTCATGCATAGAAAGACTGAGGAGTTCCTAGAACACCCAAATCCAGTCAAAATAACCCAAGAATTGTCTGGTTACAACTGGAACAAGGAAGGCATAGACAATGGACTCAATGGTCCTTGTCCAGAGACAGAGTTGGGGGGCATCTCTGGAGGCAAGGCAGAAACGCAGGCATCCGTGTGTCAGACACCATCCGGAAGCAGAGTGCGGGGTGGGGAGTGGTGACTTACCCAGGCACACACATGTCTGGAGCCACCTCAGAGTAGAGCCAGATGCATCAGGACGCCCAGCCTGATGCGCTGACCACCAGGATGACACCCTGACTGCCCCTCCCACAAAGGTCCGCTGCCCAGAGACGGGGGGCCAGGGATGTGGCCATCAGCAAGCACAGCTATCTTGTTACGTAATGTTTCTCATGTTTTACCCATTGGTCTCCTAAAAGAATTGCTGGCAGTGTAGTTATTAGGGCTGGCCCCAAACATTCTTGTTCTCTCCTTCCAAGAACCTGCTAGAATTGCATTTCCCCACTCCTTTGAAATTAGGTATGGCCATGTGACTTGCTTTGGCCAATGAGAAGTGAGTGGAAGCAACACCAAGAGGGAACCCTAATATAAACTGTGGACTTTGGGTGGTAAAATGTGTCAATGTATGCCCATCAATTGTTAACATCTGGTGGGCGATGTTGATAACCAGGGAGGCTATGCATGAGTAGGGGCAGGAGGGATACGGAAAATCTCTGTACCTTCACTCAATTCTGCCATGAACCTAAAACTGCTCTAAAAAAATAGCCTATTTTTTAAAAAAGTGAGTGGCAATAACATGGGTCTCCTCCAGGTGGAGGCCTGCGGAGAAAGCAAGGGATTTGCCGTGGTCCTCTTGCTTCCTCTGTAGCTGCTGAGATGGAGCCTCTATCAGCCTGGATCCCTGAGGGACAATGACAAGCAGAAGCCCTCTGCCAACCCACGTGGGATATGCAGCATAAGCAAGAAATACCCTTCTTAGGTGAAGCCACTGAGATGTGGGCATTATTTGTCACCATGGCAGAACCAGCTCATCCTGACTGACACAGCTAGTGTAAGCCAGTCCCACGCAGTCTCCTCATCTCAAAGCGTACGGAAAATAAAAGCAGAATTTCTGAACCAACAAAGTTTAGAACCAGACCCTGAGACAAAGGGGCCAGTCTGGAGTGGCTCACCAGCTTTCCTTCCTCTCTTCAACTTGCAGCCTCACTATTTGAGGTCTATAATTTGGCTGGAGAAGAGCAGTTAACTCTGATAGAAAGTCCACAATCTGTATCTCCCCACACAAACCAGCTGTCTATGGGCCATATCCAACCTACAGACGTATTCATTTAGCGGTGCTTAAAATTTTTAATTAATCAAAATTGGAAGATTTTACATGAAAATCCTCCCTTGGGATTTCTAGCTGCTCAGAAGATACTAGAATATCTAGCCCCCTTGGTCCTGCATTCTCAGATTACTTGAAGCAGAATCAGAGCTGCCCCCTTCACCTGGGAAGCGAGGTCACCAGAATGCCACAGTCCCAAGCATTCCCTATTGTCTTAACCTCAGGTGACTTCATTCATTTATGTTATCTGCCTAAATTCTGAAAGCATTTGAGTTTGTGATCTCTATGTCCACTGCCATCTCTTTACCCTTACACACAAACACACACACACACACACACACACACACACATCCTTCCTTCCAATCACTCCATTTATCTTATATTTTCTTTCACTCCTCTTTGCCTCTGCATTCGATTTCCTCTGCCTAAATGCCCTTCGTCATCTCAATCCACCAAAATAGGCCTGTTCATCTGCCAGGGCCAAGCTCAGATGTCACCTTCTGGGGCAGCAGATGCCAACCTTGACATCATCCCCTTCCTACATCTCGCTGGCTCCTTTGGAATCAGAAATGATCGTGTATCCAAGTCCTGACAAATGAGATAAAAATGGAAATGTGTTCTGGACTTCCAGGAAGGCTGCTTAAAGGAAAATGTCTCCACCGGGAACTGGCGTGCACTGCGGCCTCTCCTCCCTCAGTCCAGCCTCTAGAACAAGAATGTGTCCTCTTCCACCTCTGTCAAGTCCCTTCTCAAATGTTACCTCACAATGAGATCTTTTCTAACTGCTCTATTTAAAATATTGACCCCTCTCCCTCCCAACACTCCTGATCACCTTTTCCCTGCCCTTTCCCTCCATGGCATCTACTTTTTAACGTACTATACAATGTATTTATTTATATTTATTACAATATAATCTTCCATTAGGCTATAAGCCACATGAGGGCAGGGAATTATCTGTGATTTTCTTTCACTGTGTATCCCAGGTAACCCAGAACAGGACTGTGATAGACATTAATAAATATCTTGAATGAATAAATTAACCTCATTCATTCCATGCAATTTGAAACAAACACTTTTACAGGCTTTACGTTACCCCCACTTTTGATTTAAACCAAGTCCTGCAGACTATCCCTGCACATCACCCCCCAGATCTGCCCATCCTCCTTCTCTCCCCAGACATGGCCCACTGTGACTTTGCAGCATCTCCCTCCAATCATTGCAACGGCATTCCGCCTTTTGGCTCCCACCCTTCCCTCCACGGCCCCACAGAGGACCTCCTGTGTCACCGCCCTGCTTAAGGCCTTTCTATGGCCCCCAGTGACCTTACACTGAGTCCACACTCTAAAACGGCCCACAGGCCTATGAGCTCTGGCCCCAACTCCTACCATGTCTGCCTATCCTCTCATCCAGCCCAACATAGCCCAGACCTACAGAACTTCTCACTGTTGGCCAAAGAGCTCTCCTGCACACATGTATATCTTCTGGCTTTCTTCTAAAAATGCTCTCCCCTGCCCCTTTTATGGGGTTTGCTCTGGCTTGTCCTTGGTGACTTGCATACCACCTCCTCCAAGAAGCCTTTCCTAACTGCTCCTCAGGTTAGGTGAGCAGCCCCTTCTCTGCACTCACATATCACCCCAGGCTTATCTCTGTCAGCTTTTCCGACTTCCCCCTGAGACTACATGTGCCTTGGGGATGGGTGTTTTGTCTAATGCTCTAATCACAGTGTGAGGAACAGCACCTTCCCCCACCTGGCACTCTGTAAATGAGATGGGAAGGCAGGCAGGAAGAAAGGGGAGGAGGGAAGAAGAAAGGAAGGAAGGAGGGAAGTCCCTAGGTCACAAACGTCCAGCTGTCCTCTGAGCACACGTGGGCTGCGCCTCTCCACGGCTTGAGCTCATGCTTTGGCCCATGAAACGTGTCACTCACGTGACTGCTGAGCAGAAGCTGAGGGCCAGGGGTCTCCAGGCTCCCTTCGCTGCCTGCAGGGTGGCAGAGGCACGAGTGGAGGTGGAGCCTGTCAGCCCCGGCTGGGAGTAACGGAGGTGCACCGAGCCCCCGCTGACCACGATGGACTTGCAGCGTTGAGCAAGAAAGATGCTCCAGTCATTTCAACTGCTGAGATGTCGCGGTTTATTGTTAACCCCGCATAGTCACGTCTGTTCTGACAGATGCAGTCGGTTTGACGTACTGGAGAAAATCGCACATTTTTAACCTTTTACTCCCTGAGGTATCAGGCACCACCTTGCCTTTGACGCTACCAAACAATTTAAATCCAATTTTACATTTCCCAAGGGCTTCCTTGGATCCTTGCAAAAATTCTACAGGGTAAACAGTTCAAATACATTGTCCCCTCTCCCACAGACTCAGAAAAGTCCTGGAGTGAACTCCCTGAGATCCCTCGGGCACGAGAGAGGAGAACTCATGCCACAACCCGGGACTCTAACTCCCGGCCCTGCGCTCCTCGCCTGGCTCCAGCAAATAAAATAGCACAGGTCTAAAAACAGTCTACCATCTGGGAAATACCCCAGAAAGAGCTCCTTCTCCTGATACAGAGGAAATATATTGAATCATCAGAACCCCGGGCTCTGGAGCCAGGCTGCCCTGACTTCCCTCCCAACTCCAGCCAGTACAACCCAGGAACCTAGCAAACAGCTTTGTCTCTTGCGGGCTCTGCTCCCCAGCCCTGCACTGGGGGACAACAGTACCTCCTCACAGTCCGGTCGTGAGCTTTAAATAAACTAACCCATGAAGAGGGCTCGCCATGGCGCCTGGCCGATCACAAAGGCTCAGGGAGATTCAGCTACGACTGTCCTGTTCTCACAGACAGAAGGTGCTCTCAGCCTTAGCCCCACTGCCTGTGTTCTAGACAGTAATGCCAGGCTCTTGCCACGGGGCGGCACTGTTGTCTCTGGCCACCCTTCCTTCCTGAGTCACTAACGTGGTTAGTTGCTAAGTTGGTCAAAGATGGAAGGCAGGCAGAGGAGAAAAAGATGTCAAACTATGGTGCTCCGCCCCAAAAAGGGTCCTCTCTGTCACATCAAAAGCTCAGAAAATGCTTCATTCATTCATCTTTGCTGCCTCTTACAGCTGGGGCCCCAAGCCTGGCTATGCTTCAGAAGAGCCTGAAGGGGCTGGTAAAACTGGGTTGTCTGGCCCCACCCCACACACCAAGATCGGGATCTGGAGCTGGGCCTGGGAGTCTGATGGAGAAGGGTGATTGGAAGTCACCGACGCAGAGCAGGGCTGCTCCCACTGCAACGCACGTGCAAGTCCCCTGGGTACTTTGCTAAAATGCAGATTCTGATTCAGCTGGTCTGGGGCATGGCTAGGATTCTGCATTTCCAATAAGCTTGCAGGTGATGCCCATGCTGCTGATCCACACACCATACTCCAAGTGCCAAGAGCCTAAAGGACCTGGCCCATTGCCTGGCAAATGGAAGCAGCATACAATGTCCAAGTGCCTACTATGTGGAAGCTCCTTACGTGTACTAATTCATTTAGCCTCCCCCAATACTCCCATGAAATCAGTCCTATTGTCCCTGTTTTAAGGATGAGAAGCAAAAACATTAAGTAACTGTCCCAAGATTGAAACAGCTAATTGGCAGCAGATCCAGGACTCACAATACGCTTTTGCCAAATCAAACGTTATTGTTTCATGTTGAATTAAAGTAAACATAATCCAGCTTTCCTCCCTAACTTTCCAGGACAAAGAGGAAAGGCCACTGAGGCAACAGAGCAGAGCTGTGAAGAGGGAAGATTCTGGAGCCAAACTGCCTGGCTTCACAATCACAGCTCTGCCACTTAGGAGCTGTGTGACTCTGATGTGCTGCTCAACCTCTCTGTGCCTCATTTTCTTCATCCCAAAACTTGGAATAATAATAGCACCTACTTCAGGGAGTTGTGATGAGGATTGAGTGAGGTAACTGAATGAGGTACTTCACGGCACCTGGCACCTGTAGGGCTCGGGCACTGTCTGCACTCAGGTCATACCTCCAAGGCCATGAGAACTGCAGGACAAATTAATCTCCAGTTGGGGCTTTAAGGAGCTCACAACCTAACAAGGGAGAGGGGAAGGGCCCTCAGAGTACCCACGGGAGGCGACCACCACCATGCTGCACAGCAAGAGGCAGCCCCCAGTGCCCCAACATGCAACTTATATTAATCTATCTGTACGCATCTCCCCAAAAACGTTTGGTGTCTTGAGTGACTCCACCAACCACCCCACCCAACAAGCCCAGAGAGGGCACAAGACGGCGGCTGTGAATCTGCTGAGCCCTCTGTTCCCAAGCCTCTTACAGTGGGAGCTAACCACGATGTGGGTGACGGCAGTGCGTAAAGACACTTGATTTCTACAAGAGCCCTAAATGCACACCTGCTACTTCATATGGCCTGCTACAGCAAGCCATCCCAACAGTGGAGGAAACCCGCATGGGGATATCCGAGAGACGGTGGCCAGTCTCGATGTGGGCCTGCTGATTTTCAAAGGTGAATCTAAATAACTCTTCACTCTGTTGTCACAGTTGAAACTCTAGGCAAGTTGAGTGGGCTCTTTTGGGTGGTAGTTAGCAAATGTGTCTTCAGGAGACTGGAAACAACCTCAATGCCCATTAGCAGGGGAGTGGTGAAAGAAATGATGGTAATTGTACAAACAGCTACTGTAGTGCTTAAAAAAAGAATGAGGGGCTCTAGATGCTCTGGTAGAGAAAGATGTCAAAGACACAGTGTTCTAAGCCAACAAGATGCAGATTAGTATGGAGAGTTTGCTATTCCTTGTGCAAAGGTGCTGGGGCAGGGGAGGCAGAGGGGTAGTATATTTGTGTCTACTTGTGTGTGCTTTTAAAAAGTGTGAAGATCCAGATAACACTAACAGCGATGGTTACTCATGGTGGGGGGGAACCAGGCAGAGGGAGGACAAAGGCAAGAGAGGACCCTTCCACTGAATGCCTTTTTAAAGACACTGTGGTTAAAAACACACAACATAAAATTCACCATCTTCACTATTTTCAAGTGCACAGTTCAATAGGGTTAAGTGTAGTCACACTGTTGTAAAATGGTACTGAAGACATTTTAAAACCTTTTAAAATTTTTGAACCACATTATTGTTTTGCCTATTTTAAAAATTAACTTTAAAATCATTATGCCCAAATAAGAAAAATAAAAAGAATCATCGTATTGGAAAGAGTTAGGAAAAAAGAACATGTGCTTTGAAATGAGAATGAACTGAATTCCGATCCCGTCCCTGCTATTTACTGGTCTTCGCAAGTCACGCATCGCCCTGCGAGCCTCGGGCGAGGGTTACCCGAGAGCTCTCCTAAAGCCAGAGCTAGCACCCCTCCCGGAGTAAGCGGTCAGTTCACAGTGACTGTGATGTTTTCCCTGCGCCTGGCAGGCTGGACAATGTCTTTCACGCAATGGTTTGCAACCTTTGGAGGACCATAATCCCCAGGGGTGCCCGTGAAAAATACACATGCCCAGCGGCCCACTCCAAACCCGCTGCTCCAGAATCTACTAGGCTGGGACTCGAGCACACGTATTTTAGCACCCCGCCCCCCCCCCTTTAATGCACATAGACCAAAGCCAGAGAACAACTAAGGTAGACAGGCCCTGCCTCCTGGACGGCACCTCCTGCCTCCAGCTGCAAAACCTAAATGGACTTTGAGCTCTGGGGTCACAATTCCACTGGGTGCAAGAGTCGGGGCCCTGGGAGGTGGGAGGTGGCAGGCCACAAGCAGACTGATAAGCAGATGTTGTCATTCTGGACACAGGGGAGTGCCAGCCTCATTACTGGAGTCTGCTAAGAAAAAGAGCTTTGGGGAGCATTTCTCCACGTGTGGGGCGGGGGGCTGCCCTCCCTGCGCTAACAACTTGCGTCACCTTCCTCTCTACGACAGCAGCAGAAAGAGCATGCAGGGTCCCAATTAAATTAAGGCGTCATCCATTTCCTGAGCTTCTGACACATCCCCGCCCCCCAGCTGCTCTCCCCACACCCCAGAGGCGGCGGGGAGAAGACCCAGTCCCCCTTGGTTGCCTGGAGGAGCCCGCTGCAAACTTTCAAGTCAGAGAAAAGCGTGGCCAAATCAGGCTGTTGCTGCTTGCTCACTTTCTTTCGGTTCCCTCTGACGCCCTTTCCATCCGTGGGAGGCTTTTCTGCCAATCACACAGGTCCACATACTTTGCATCCCTGTTCGGCCTTGCCACCTGCTCCCAAAAGATCTGCGTCCCTGAATTTCCCCGGGAATTCTCACTCTCGCTCCCGGCGAAGGGGGCTCGGAATCCGTCCCGCTCCGCCGCGGTCGGGAGCTGCACCGGCGCCGCAGGAGCAGCAGGCGGCGCCGCGGGCCCCGGCGGTCCGGACGCGAGCCCTCGAGCCGCGGAGGCTTTCCTAGAGAGAGCGGCGTGTCCAGCGCACAGAGGCGCAATAAACCCTTGATGAGAGAGCGAGCGTGCTCGTGAAACGTGAAATCTTTTCCCCTTACACCTGTCCCCGGTCTAAGCCCCGGCGCTGGCAGCAGCGTCAAGCAACGAGAACGCGTCAGCTGGAAGGGCGGGACCCTCCTCACTGCAGTAATGGGGAACTCGGCCCAGAGCCGGAGGCTCACCCAGCCAGCCAGCGAGAAGCGAGGAGCCAGACTCCTGTCCCACCGGCTCTTTGGCCCACCTAGAGCCAGCCCTTAGGCCCACAGACGTGGCTTTTCCAAAAGATCTGCCGTTATGAGCAGATCCTTGCATAGGGGACAGTGTACACGGTCCTGAAGCACCAACTACGATGAGTGTTTCCCACACTTGAGTCCTGCACAGCCCGCTTCGTGCTTCTGGACATATCTACACACCACCATTATTCGGTTCACGTTTTTTTAAATCAACTCACTTTTTAAAGTTAAATACGATTATATGGGAAACAGTTTATTCCTACAATAACTGGAAGCCCAGTATTTCTTGCCAAAAACAGGACTATAAAAATAAATATATAACAATCATGATTTCTTAAAAGTCTGGCTGTTTACCAACGAAAATCATCTGCCATACCATCAGTGGTGTGTTTTCCACACTTTAGGAGAAGCTGAGATTCCAGGACAACCTCTCCCAGGGATTCTGAATGAGATGAGGAAAGAGGTGGTGATGAGAGAGAAGGGAGAAGGCAGCCAGAGAGAGAGCCCACTATACTTTTTACTCCGTTGCAGAACAAAGGGAACCCTGACTGACATTCCACATCCTTCCTGCAGTATACACAAACTTCCGGAAACTGCAAGTTATTTTTTCACTCTGGGAAGCTGGAGGGGAAGGGTGGAGACCTGGCTTCCAGTGAACCTGCACTAGCCTGGAGCTCTTACAGGAAACATGATAGCATCTCCAGGAGAGGAGGTCCTTGGAGGTCACCCTGCTGGCCCCCTATAGCTGATGACTGATCCCTCTCCCACACCCTTGTTTGGGGGTCTTCTTGCCTCCGCCTCAGCTCACTGCCAGCCATGGAGGCAGCCTAGGGTAGGGCATGGGCCAGGACAGCAGGAAGGATGAACGTGACCTGGGACTGGAGAAAGAAGAGGCCAAGCGGCCCTTCCCTAGACAATGCCTCCGTGAGCCTGTAGTGAAAGAAGTTTGCCTGCTCAGGATCAGGTTGTAGGGAAAGAGAATCATGGGGCTGTGGGCAAGTCACTTCCCCTCTCTTAGACTTGGTTTCCTCATCTAGAAAATAAAGAGGCTGGATCAGATGGGACCTTACAGTTAGAGCCAGCACCAAGCCACACGCCAGCCTACAACTCAGGGCTGCCAGGAAAAGATGCTCTCTGGCCAGCTCTGTCTACCAGAGCATGCAGGAGTTTTATAACAGGATGTCAGATGGTCTCCTCCCATTCTCCAGAGAACCAAGAGCCTGTGGTAAGTAGGAGAAAGACCTTCCTACTGTCTGTGTCCTGCAGTCCTGGAATGCAGAAAGGTCGTCCTGGGCAGCTTTAGGTCAAGAAGACCCAGTTATTGGTCCTGGGCAGTCACGAACTAGCCTGGTACAAGTCTGGGTGAGGGAGAGCTCAAGGGGAACCAAGCGTGCCTCCACCCTTGTGGTTCTGTGGAAGAGCCTTCAACACTGCAGGCCTGCTGTGCCAGTTCTGGCTCTCCCCCTTCCTAGTGGTGGGGACTTCAGACAAGTTACTTGACCTCCCTAAGTCTCAGTTTTCCATCTGTAAAATGGGCATGACACCTGCTTCTTAGAGTTGTTTGTGGGGGCTAAATGGGATCATTCTCGTAGAGTCAGCCAACCAATAGTTTGCAGAACACCTACTGTTGCAAGCGCTGGGTACATAGCCCAGTTCCTCATATAGGGTTAAGCATGCAAGGAGTATTTGGAAAAGCAATATATATAATGTATACATATGTTACATACATATATATACACACACAGCAATTCCACCACTTCCTCATACATGATCTCTCATCTTCTGCCCACCTCTCAGCACTTGATTGCTGTCCCTTGTGGTGGTGACAGCATTCTACCTTTCATTATGGAGGTACTACCTTACTTCTCTTCTTCTTTCAGGAAGATAAGCAGAGACCACCCTAGTCACTGTTGCCCCTACCTCCCACCCCACCAGTGTCTATAGAACACCCTGCACATCATAGGCACTCATGTGAAGTTTGTTTGAAATTCCACTGGCCAGGTGGCTCAGGCTAGGCACACGCCTTTGTTTGGCCACTTTGTTCTGAAAGTGTCTGTAACCAGCCAGGTGTTTGCAGTGCACACGGCTGAGCACCTGAAGTCTCACGCCCAGCTTGGCGGCCTCACCCACATATGCGAACCCTACAATTCCTCCACCCTGGCTCAAACAGGGAACTTGACTACAAGGATGCTGAGGCCCTTGCGCCTCTGAGATTTGGAGAATCTATTTATCAAGGAACATCGATCACCTTCTAATGACTTCCCATCACATGTAAAATAGACTCCAGCAACCTTCCCAGGTCCACAAGGCCCCTGTGCTCTGGCCATTGCTTACCTCTCAACCTCAGTCCCTTCTCCTCCTCTCCTCACTCACCCAGCTCCAGGCACATGGGCCTCCTTGCTGCTCTACAAACACACTAACCACTCTCTGCCTAGAAGCTCTTCAAATATCCCCATGGCTCCCCAACTTCATTCAGATCCCTGTTCAGATGTCAGCTCCTCAGAGAGGCCTCCTCCAGCCAGCCTGTCTGAAGTAGCACAAACACACCTCGTCCATTTCATAATCTTCACCACTGTCAGCACACTCTTTTTCTCCATTCTTCATATTTCCATGTGGAGGGAGACCAGCGACCATCTCTCCTGGCCTGTCTCCCTACCCATCATTCCCTCTTCTCTATAGGAGGATTGAGTTGTCTGATCGATGAGTTTGGGAGAAGACACTGAGCATGCTCAACCCAGCCCCTTCTCTTGGAGAGCCAGCCTGCTTCAGAGAGTACATTCTTGTCTGTGCTCTGTCTCACAGAATGGGGCCTCCCACCTGCCCAGAAAGGAAGGGGAAGAAGAGAAGGCCTGAGGGTGTCCAGCTGTGCCAGTCACTAGACTCTGTCTTGTTCTCCAGTAAAGCATTAATTAGCCACATCCTCCATTCAACTTCATCAGTTAAAAGTTTAAGTATCTGTCTGTCTCCTATATTGGCCCATCAATTGACTATGAATTTAGATGTGTTTCTTTTATCTATTGGTGCATAACAAATCACCCAAAATTCGGTAGCTTAACTTAACAATTTGCTATTTCGCATGAGTCTGTAGGTTGACCAGACGGTTCTTTTGCTTCACAAGGTATTAGCTGAAAGGTTGGACCAGCTGGAAAGTCCAAAACAGCCTCATTCACATGGCTGGTATTTGGTGCTGGGAGCATGAGGGGCCTTGGCTCTCCTCCACATAGTTGCCTAGGCTTCCTCTTGGCATGGTAACTAAGTTTCAAGTAAGACTGTTCCACAAGCAAGCATTCCAAAAGGAAGGAAGTAGAAGCTAACAGTCTTCTTAAGAATTGGTCTTGGCAGTCCCAGAATATCACTTCTGCTGGATTCTACTGGTCACTGTAGTCATAGAGCCAGGCCAGATTCTTGATGTAAAGAGCAGTATAGTTACACAGGGAGGGAAGGGACCGTTGAGGCCATCTTTGCAGACTGCCTACCACAGATGGGAAATAGAACACCAAGCCCTCCAAATCCCCCAGTCACTCCCTGACCCTCTATCATTCATTCATTCATTGTCTCCTCCCTTCTAGTAAGCTCGGGAGAGCAGACACCTTGCTTCGTTCATTGTTCTATTCCAGCCTTTAGAACAATTCCTGGTACAGGTAGGTACTCAGTAACTATTTGTTGAATGAGTGAATTAATTAAACAATCAGGCATTCAGTTGCTTTAACCAGCCACAGGAAGTTGAACAGGCCAATGAGGCTTCATGGAAGAAGTGAGACTTAAGCTTTAAAGACAGGTAGGCCTGGCAAGAACATGTTCTGTAGATAAGTTGATGAGAAGCAGTGATGGCTACTGGATGGCGAATTGCCCAGTCACTTGCTCGGTGGACACACAACTGACCAGGACCCTCTTTGCCCATGTTGTGCCACACTCGATACAGACAGGACAGCATGTCGGAGGGCACTCAGGGAGCTTCCATGAGCTCTGATGTGTGTGTGTGTCCCACAGGGAGTACGCAGAAAGGAGGAGGAGACAATTTCCACTCACCCCGCTCCAGGGACAGAGCTTTCTCTGAACTTGTGTAGACCAGTGGCTCTCAACAGAGCGGGATGAATTTTGCCCCCCAGCCGACATTAGGCAACATCTGAAGACATTTTTGTTGTTGTCACAACTAGGGTGGGAGGCACTACTCGTGAGTGGAGGCCAGGGATGCTGCCAAACGTCCTATAATTCACAGGACAGGCCCCCACAGCAAAGCATCATCTGGCCCCAAAGGTCGATTGTCCCATTGTTGAGAAACCCTTCTGGAAAGGGAGATGGGGAAATTCTGCGAATTAGGGGTATCCAGGAATTGGCAGACAGCAGGCAATCTCTGTAATCGCACTTGGCCCAGAAACTGTGTTCCTACCCAAGACAATTGAGTCTTATAATAACTCCTCTCAATATTATAGCAGTTTGAATTAATGTTAGAGTAGTTTCAATGCATGGATAATAAAAATGCAAAGGAATTTGAAAGGGAGAGAAATGCAAGACCGGAAGCAGCAGAAATACCTAGGTTTCTCTGCAGCTAAGGAGAAACAAGCCCCCAACACTTTAATGTCGAGATTCTATCCCCAACATCCTTCTCCAATTTCTCCCCAGTCCAAGCCACCATCAGCTCTCTCCTGGACCAACACCCACTAAGTGTTCTTCCCAGGTCCACTCCAGCCCCCTCCAAGTTGCATCCCCCAGGGAAGGGAAAGAGCTCTTAGAGCACAAATTAAACGGTGTACTTGCTGCTTAAAAACCTGGGAAGGCTTCCTGCTGCACTTAGATAAACACAAAATCTGTAACTGGCCCTCCAGGTTCTGGAGGGTGCAGCCTCATCCTACCTCTGGGTGCTCCCTTGCCTCAGCACAATCCAGCCATGAAGGGCTGCAGCCAGATAGGCAAGGCTGCTTTCCATTCCTGGAATACTTCAAGCTCATTCCAGCCTCAGGTCACTACTGCCATGGAGCTGAGGGTCTGATGACATCTGGAGATGGACATGAATCAGTCATATCACACAAGCATACGTAAAACTAGCCCTAGTGCTATAAGCAAGAGGCCACAGTGCCCCATGAGCCTGTGACGAGGTGATTTGACTCATCAGAGAAGCCAGTAAATTAATTCTTAAGTCACTCTTGAACTGAGATCTGATGGATGAGCAGGCATTGACTATGTAAAAAGAAGGCAGGAAGAGGGAACAGCTGTGTAAATGCCCTGAGGCAGCGTAAGCTAGGCCAGGTGAGGAGAGCAGAGGTGGAGTAAGCAGGAGCCAGATCTTGCAAGGGCTGCAACTCAAGGTAAGGAGTTCAGATTTCATTCTGAGCATAAGAGGAAGTTCTTGAAGGGTCTTAAGCAAGAGATTGACTGATAATATTTGCAATTTGAGAAGATTACTCTGGGTGCAGCATCAATATTTGTAAATAATTTCTCCCAACCTTATATCAGTCATAGCTCCTGAAATTGAGAGAGGCCAGGAAGAACGTAGGGTAGACCCCACAGTTGTCAAAAGGAGAGATGATGGCTTGGACTAGTGACAAGGGGGATGAGAGGAATTAAACAGTTCGCAAATTTATTAAAACTTGTGTGTGGCTGAAGCATAATTGTATTCCTGTTTCTTACTCTAAAGCCCTAGATGTTATTACACCAAAAACAAAGAACCCAGGAAGATACACCATCCTAGAGATTGCTGGCCAGGGGGGCATCTTGGGTCTGTTTATCAGATGGGTCGGGTGTGCCAAGCAACGTTCAATGTGCAAGTCTATCTGTTTTTGACAGCATCTCAACGCAAGTAGGGTCTAAGCACTAGGGGGCTGGTTATGAGAACATATTATCTCCTCTTGTTTACTTCTGCACAAGGGCAGAAAAGGAGGCTGGTTGCACATAAAGGCTTGTTGTCATTATGGCATAGCACATAAGTGCACCCAGCACAGAGTCAGTCTTGCCTGGATTCAAATGCCTATCCCTTCGGCTTCACTTATCAGCATTGTGGAATGTTCCAGAACCAGTTTATGCTTATCCTCATCTTTAAAATAGGAATGATAATAATAGCAACCACTGTTGGGGTTTTAGGAGGCCAATAAACACTCTTTCTCCCCCTCCTGCATTTAGAACTGAGAAATAGAAGCAAGTGTCAGACAGGTAGAGATCACAATGTCATGTTTATTACTGACAAAGCTGGACTAGAGGATGTGGCTGAGGTTAAAATTCTTCACCCAGTCACTGCCACGGTGGGCAACCGCAGACAGCAGGCAACAGCACACCCACTCTGAGGCCAGGGTGGTCCAACCCAGCACCGAGCCTTCCAGGAGTCACCAGATGGGCCAGGGAAGCTTTCCTCCTGCCCTGGGGAAGAGTGAGCCCGGGCAGCTGGAAGCTGGATGTGCGCCCTCCTCCTTTGCCCTGCTGGGGAAGAGGGTAGGAATCTACCCCCGCCCCGCCTCCATTAGAACATGAGAAGGGGAAATAACTGATTCCCTCAACACCATCTCATGGGGTAGTTGTGGAGATTAGAGAAAAATACAGAAAGTGTCTGGATTATAGACTGTCGAAGTCTTATCCCTGGCATCAACTGCCCTGGGCTAGTAAGGCCACCAGATAGGCAAGGCCGGGCAATGAGGGAAGCTGTGGTTTAGAAATTGCATGAAGCAAGGGAGTTTCTTAGAAGGGGATTTCTCTCTCTCCCTCTCTCTCCTTGTTCCCCTCACTCAGGAAACCTTGAGAGTTCCCTAAAGGGAAATGCTGACCACATATGAACTGGCAAGTCTTCTGAACAGGGGGAAAAAACCCCAAAGCTGTATCTCCGGTGCTACACCAACCCAGTAACTTATGAACACAGCATAATGGCCCAGCTCTTTCAGGGGTGTGTACATGCACTACTTTTGTTATTCTAGGGCAGATTTTTGCCGTGGAAGGAAAAGGTGCTGTTGTGTATTTTTCAAGGCAGCCCCTCCTCACCCTTTGCAATTAAGCAATTAAGAATCACTGGCAGGGAAGTTACTGGGAGCAAACAGGAACCACCCTGGGGAAAAGCCCTGTCCAATCGCTGAACAATAGCAACTCCATTTAAGGTGAGTGCAATGAGAAGACAGGAAACAACATGTTGTGTTGACTGCAGCTCTGGGTGCAATCTGTCAGCAAGGCCACACTCGCCACCTGACCTGCCTCAGCCAATCTCAGGTCATCTACCTGATGGAGGAAGGCTGCTGGTTGTGTGGACACCAAGGGAAAAGCCCAGGGGAACAGGAAGTTGTTGGTCTGTGAGCCCAGTAGTTCTCTTCCCTGTGCTGAGTCATCCCTCAGTGGAGCACCAGGGGACCACACCTGCCCGAGTTTCCGAGGCATATGGAAAACCCCAGCAGCGGGGATCCCTGGGAGGTTTTATCTTGGGTAATCCCTCTTACCAAGACCATTCCCTATTGGCATTTCCAACGGTGACATCTTTAGATCCCCTCTTTCTCCTCAAGGGGAAATCTCCACAGATGGAGAGGGGTCCGAGGCCCACAAGTTCAGTATTGTTCCATAATCCACACAAAGCTTTTCCATGAAAACGGAGCCTTAAATATACTGCTAATTTAGCAATAGCTAATATTTAGTGATCACTTACTGTGTCCAGGTACTGTATTAATTTTCACAACAATAAGAAGTATTATTGTTATCCAAATTTTACAAATGAGGAATTAAGACAGAGAGAAGTTAAGTAATATTCCCACGGTCCCTAATTATCTCCCATAGCCACAAGATTTAGCCCAGAGAAGGGAAACCAACACTTTATCCTTCACAAAGTGTTTTCATGGACTCAGAGAATGTAAGGCCTGGAAAAGACTTTCGAGATAACTGAGTGCAACCCTTGCTTCTACAGATGGGGAAACCCTGGAACGGGGCTAGGGTGCATTCGCCTACGTCCCACAGGAAAATCAAGGATGAGCCCCTAATCCCCTACTTCTTGCACCTCTCCTATCACACATCCCCCTTCTTCCCTCCCAGAGTAAATCACTGTCCTGAATCTTCCTTAATCATTTCTTTGCTTTCCAATTCTCCACACTTATTCCCATTTTCTTCTCTTCCTGTTACCATTGTTGATGCGGGGTCGGAGAGCCGAGGAGTCGAAAGAAAGATTTCTTAGACTCAAGATCTGGCAGTAGTGCTCTTTTATTTAGAGAATAGCGTAGCATGGGGACAGGACCCATGGGCAGTCAGAGCTTCTGCTGCCCCCAGTTGAGGGTTAGAGCTAAATTTAAGGCATAGGTATATGATTCATCTCTTTACAAGACAAAGGAAAGAACATGAAAAAAAAGTTAAAATGGTATCAGTGCAGGTGTGGTCTGGTCATTGGGTGATCCCAAGACTTTTAGACAAGAATCAAATCGGATTAAATAAAGGTTAGAAAGGTTAGACGCCACCACCCTAAACCAGTTACATGAGATTGCCAGACAGCAACCAACTTAAGTTCTTGCCTTCCCCATTAAGAGCTTCTAGGGACAAGGTCATCTCTCCTCTTCTTCCTGGTACAGAGAGGGAGGCACGTTCTACAGGTAGAGATTTACCTTACAAATGTAACTGTGTCCCAACAAGGGCAAGTTCCATTCCCCAGAGCCTCCTTCCCTGTCCCAGTTTATC